>NC_049224.1:33309392-33611664 GCF_011100685.1 Canis lupus familiaris | reverse complement strand
ACGTGTGAGCAGAAAGAGCTGCACTGAGTTTGTGAGGAGTAATTGATTATATACTTTTAAGTTGGGGGAGTAGAGATAAAGGAAATCTCTAAAGTTATTTTCATATGTTAAAGAATACTTACAGGATCCTGGAGGTCTGGCTATTGTCAAGCTAAGGTTGTTTTATTGGCCTCTACCAAAGCATTAAGGCAGTTTTGATTCCTTGAGGAATATCTAATACTCTGCCTGTCTCAAGTATTTGTCAAAGGGCTGCAAGTTGTAAGGAAATTTAATTTTATCTACATTTCTTTTGCCTTTATTCTCCTCATCAAGGAACCTTCCACAACTGACTATTCTGATTACTATAAAGTTAGCTATAACCCATGCATATGAAAATAGATCCAGGATTAATGACTTTGTGGGTTTTTTAAAAAGATTCTATTTATTTATTCATGAGAGTCACAGAGAGAGAGAGCGGGGCGGGGGGGGCGGGCAGAGACATAGGCAGGGAAAGAAGCAGGCTCCATGCAGGGAACCTGATGTGGGACTCAATCCTGGGACTCCAGGATCAAGCCCTGGGCTGAAGGCAGGCACTCAACCACTGAGCCATCCAGGCATTCTGGATTAATGACTTTGGATTCTAGGATAAACATGGCCCTCCATGTAATTTTAGATATCACTTGTATTTTTAGAATAATAACTTTATTGTAGGTTGCTGTGAATCTTAATGCTTTGTATGTTAATATCTGTGCTATATCTAGATGACATATTAGTTTAGCCTTGGTTTCCATTCTCAATATTAATCTTCAAAATCATCCTCTTCTATGATCTGTACTTATATAATTGAATCTCACTGAAATCTATCAATATGGCAGCAGATGGTCTTATTTTAAAATACTAGTTTTCATTTAACTTCAAGAAGTAAAACAAAATTATGCAGTCCATTTGAGAAGTTTTTCGGTTAATGAAAACATCCTATAGAAAGTGAATATTTTGTCCTTTTTTTAAAATTTTTTTATTTATTGATGATAGTTACAGACAGAGAGAGAGGCAGAGACACAGGCAGAGGGAGAAGCAGGCTCCATGCACCGGGAGCCCGATGTGGGATTCGATCCCGGGTCTCCAGGATCGCGCCCTGGGCCAAAGGCAGGCGCCAAACCGCTGCGCCACCCAGGGATCCCTATTTTGCCCTTTTATAGTATTCCAAATCTTGTCAAAATCATTTAACTCTCTAAGGTGGACTGAAGAACAAACTTATGTATTTGGGGCAGAGTTGAAATTGTGACCTCAGTTCATTTTGCTATACACTTATGGATCTAAGCACTGTTGGGAAGCCATCTGTTAGAAAGTAGAATCTGCCCTTCCTTTTGTGCTGTTCTCTTTTTATGTCTAATAAATTTGGCTATGGATTAGATGTATGTGTGTGTGTGTGTGTGAGAGAGAGAGAGAGAGAGAGGAAGAGAGAGAGAGAAAGGGAGGAATGGGCGTGTCTCCCCATGTAACTGACACTTCAAATGTCTTTGAAGCATTTGCATACTGGTGTTAGAACAGGTTATCTGACATTGTTCTCTCAATAATAAGCCATGTCACTTAGTTGAAGTAAGGACTGTGTCCTGGTGTGGAGAGATGGGAGGGAAGCAGTGATGTGAAAAGCGACTTTCTAAAAGCTGTTACTGTTGCTACCATGATGCAAACTATTTCTGTAACAGCAGTAAACAGAAGTGCTTTCAGACAAGGGACAAAGGGAAAAGAAATTGGGGCTATTTCCATAGCAACATAGATTTACTATTGTTTGTAGATTATTACTTTTCTTTACCCAGTAATATTGATATTAGTCATTAATAATTTTACAGGAGTAGAAATATAGAAAGCCCTGATCCTGAACTAATGGCTTATAATGTAAGACATAGAACCACATTAATTGAACATGTCACTAGATCCAGGGGTGATGCTGTGAATTTGGATGACTGACATGAGGGAAACTAGGGGATTGCTGACTGCTACAAATGTTGCTTTTTTATTTTTCTGCAAAATTCAGAGACATTTTCCTTAATTAATTTGTACCAAGGACTGTGTCAGGGGGACAAGTGCAAGATATAGAACAAGTAGACATTAGAGAAATCATGTAAATGGAATTAGGTTTAGAATGTGTGGAGGGAATCTGAATAGATTGCAAATTACATAACAAAGATCAGATAAAAAAGAAAAATATAATTGATGTGAGTGTGTTCATTGGAAGTAAATGCTGGAGGGACAGGAGAAAGAACAGCAAACGGGGTAAGATCGGAGAGCTAGAAAATCATTTTAGGGCTATACATGCTCAATTTGAAGTATTAAAAGCATATGAAGTATTAAAAGGCACTCATTCAGCAAATGTTTCTTGAGCCTGTCCTATATCCAGATACTATTTTGAATACTTGGAGTATATAAGTGTTTTAAACAGACAGGCATCCCTGTCTTTATGGAGCTATATTCTCAAGGAAAAACACAGACAATAAAAAGTAAAATAATAAATAAAGTTGTGTGTGTGCATGAGTGTGTACATGACAAGTACAATAAAAGAAGGTATGAAGGTGCAACTGTAATTTAAGATGGGAGCATCAGGGTTGGCCTCATTGGGGAAGCAATATTTGAGGTAGTTAGCCATGACAAATAGCTTAAGGAAGAGCATCACAGTAAGAAAGAAGGGGACTCTGACAATATCACATGCCCAGATCATGGCAGACCAGGACCAATATCCAGTGCCTGTCCTCTTGTCTCATTGTCTTCTCTATCCCTCCATTTTAAACTATTGTCCATCAATATAATTTCCTGTTCAATTATTCTAATTCAGAGGTTCTCAAGGGATTTGTCCTTGGATCAGCAGCATCAACATTACCTGGGAGCTGGTTAGAAATATAAACTATCAGGCCCCATCCAAAGACTTACTGAATTGAACACTGTATTGGGGGGTTCTATGTTTTAATAAGCTCCTCAGGTAATTCTGATAGTTATTTCTCTATATACACTGTACATCCTTCTCATTGACTTCCCTCACTTTTGATTCTGGGGTCTGTAAATCTTTCATAAATGACTCCTAATTTATCAACTATCCTAGTGCCCAAACATCCCAATTTGTTTTTTTGTAAGAAGAAAATATTCAACAAAATTTATTCCAGAATGTAGAAGATATACCTTCAATGTACCATAATCAGAACTAAGTGGGGACCCATGGGTGGCTCAGTGGTTGAGCATTTGCCTTCGGCTCAGGGCATGATCCCACGATCCTCAGATGGAGTCCTGCACTGGGCTCCCTACGAGGAGCCTGCTTTTCCCTCTGCCTATGTCTCTGTCTCTCTCTCTGTGTCTCTCATGAGTAGATAAATAAAATCTTAAAAAGGAAAAGAAAGAACCAAGTGAGGACAGAATGGATACCCAAAGATGAAGACCTGGCCAGGTGCTATCCTAACAAAGAACAAATGTAAGAAAAGCCAAGTTCTGGGACACCAGTTCACCCAACCTGGAAGGAATTCTGGGGGAAAGAAATCTCATCCATGGAGAAAGAAAGGATTTTCTAGAACCAATCTGAAAGCAAAGTGCATCTGGAAAGAGAGAAACATCAAAAGTCACTGTCAAGTCAATTTTCTTTTCTTTTTTTTTTTTTTAAATTTATTTGTGATAGTCACACACAGAGAGAGATTGAGAGAGAGAGAGAGAGAGGCAGAGACACAGGCAGAGGGAGGAGCAGGCTCCATGCACCGGGAGCCCGACGTGGGATTCGATCCCGGGTCTCTAGGATCGCGCCCTGGGCCAAAGGCAGGCGCCAAACCACTGCGCCACCCAGGGATCCCGTCAAGTCAATTTTCACCTAAATATGCAGCAGTGTCAGTTTTCAATGAAATTTTGTTATGTTTTCTTTCTTTCCATTACTTAATATTAGAATTCTCCCCTCAAATCCTAACCTAGGGCTACAATTTCACTGAGATGTCAAATAAAGTCAGTCCTTTCAGGCAGAACTGTGGAGATCTTCTTTAACCCTCTGACCTACCTCTATTCTGAGCAGAGACAGGAACTGGGAGGGAGAAAGTGGCTTTCTACTTTTTCAAGGGTTAATTTGCTCTATGAGTGACCCTGGTCCTGTAGGCTTGCCCTTCCTGGTATGGGATCTTTACCCACAGGTAACCTGTGACAGGGGTTACTGGGATCCACGGTGTTTGTGACCCACTGTGCTTAGAGTAAAGATCTTACCTGTTAAGTAAGTTGGGGCTGCATGAAGAATGAGCCTCTGTCCCCTCAGTTGCACTTAACCTTGACTAGAACTTGTGTAACATGAGAGTGAGGATGGTGATGAGGAAACCTAATTATAAAAGATGCTAAGACTGGGGCGCCTGGGTGGCTCAGTGGTTGAGTGTCTGCCTTTGGCTCAGGTTATGATCCTAGGGTCCTGGGATTGAGGCCTACATTGGACTCCTCACAGGGAGCCTGCTTCTTCCTCTGCCTCATCTCTACTTCTCTCTCTGTGTGTCTCATGAATAAACAAATAAGATCTTTAAAAACAACAAAAAAGAAATGCTAAGGTATTCTTTTGGCTGTGATCAAGTGATCCTGGACAGTAATTCCACATGAAAAAAGAAAAGCACCTTGTAAAAGTAACTATGTAATTATAAAAGACAATATAATTGCATATTTTTTGATTTAAAAAGCAATTGCATAAAACAATATGTATATATAGAGAAATTTAATTACTTAATAATAATAGCATAGAGAAAGTGAGTGAGAATAAAACTATATTAGATGAAGATTACTGAGACCAGACTAATTTGAATCCATTGGAAAAAATGAAAAAAATCGAGAATGATAAATAAGATGGTTAATATAAAAACTCTATAATTATAAATATATACTGGCTTTCTTTTCTTCTTTCAACTTTTTAAAAATGCATAAGGTTATATGGAATAATTAAATAATGTGTTGAGTTTTTTAACCTATATGTATGACATTTATGTCATACATATAACAATAACACAAAAATCAGAAGAAGTAGAGTTATGTAGGAGTAAAGTTTCTACAGTTCTCTGGAATAAGTTTGTGCAAATCTGAATATATTTAATAAGCATGCATATTGTAAACCCAAAAACAACAACCAAAAATATAATTTTTAAAATGTAATTTTAAAACTCAAATGTTCTATTAGAAAATATCCACTTAATGTAAAAGGAGTAAATGAGCAAGGAACAAAAGAATAAAAAAGGATGAATAATATTTTAAAAAGAGCAAATGGCAGATGTAAATCCAACCAAATGACATTAAGTCTGAATGAATTAAATAATTTAATTAAAGGCAGAGATGATCAGATAAGAAAAAAAGAAAAGGACCCTGCATACTGTATGTTGTCCACAAAGATATACTTTAGATTCAGGGATGCAAAACGTCTGAATGTAAAAGGTTGAAAAGAGATTACTACAAAACCATCCAATATTAGCGTGCTAAAGTGACTACTATACTAACATCAGGCAAAATTGACTTTAAGAAAAACACATGTTGCCAGAGATAAATAGAGATATTACATAATGATAAAAGGATCAATGCATCAGGAAGATATTAACATACATGAACATAAAAACAGACCACAAGTAAGATCAGCAAAGGGAATATAGTTAGTGTATTATAATAGTATTGTATGGTGAGAGATTGTAGTTATACTTGCAGTGAGCATAGCATAATGTATAGGATTGTCCAATCACCATGTTGTTCACCTGGAACTACTGTAACATTATGTCAGCTATACTTATATTTTTTTAAAAAGAGCTCCAAAATATATAAAGCAAAAACAGTTGAAGAGAGAAATATACAATTCAACAATAATATTTGCAGTCTCCAATGCCCACTTTCAATAATGGTTAGAACAAATAGAAATCAACAGGGAAATAGAAGATTTGAACAACAATATAAAGTAATTAAACCTAACAATTGTCTCTAGGATACTCATCCAAAAACAGCAAAATGCACTTTCTTCTCATGTGCACATGGAACATTCTCCAGGAATAAAAAACAAACAAACAAACAAAAAAAACATATCCTAGGCCATAAAACAACTCAATAAATTTAAAGGATTGAAATCATTCAATGTATAATCTTAGCAACAATGGAATTAAGTTAGAAATCAATAATTTTTATAATTAGAAAATCTAATGAAGTCTATTTTTTTTAAAGTAATATGTGACCTTTCCATGGTTCTTGGCCATAAGGTCAAAATTTCATAATTAACTGTTTTTATATACCAACAGAAAATCAGTTAAAACTAAACTTTTCTTAAAGATACAATTTATAATTTCCTATTCTAAGTTAGACAGGAAAAACATTCTTCACCCTTTCTCACTTTATTACAGCAATAAAAAATATGGGCATTGTGTCTGGAGCACCTATTTGAAGACACTGAAAATTAAATAGTAGCAGGTGGATTGGGAAAGAACACCAAAATTTGAAATACCACACATGGTCAAGGAATTTACAATTGTTTTTCTTCCAGGGTCTTCTGATCTGAATTCAATACAGTTGGAAATCTGGAAGTTAGCATTGTTTTGCAGACAATGAGAGATTCTAAAATAAGCCCACTAGTCTGGCTTGAGGAGTTGGAAAAGAACTCCGAATTCATAGAGAGGATAAAAATCTCCCATTTCCTCCCCCACTTCTTCTGTTTTCTCAGATATGAGTTCCTATATGAATCAAGTGTATTTCTGAATAGTATATTTAGTATATTTCTAATATAAACAGTATATTGCCAATATAAATAGTATATTTATTGGAAATAGTATATTTCCAATAGTATATTTCCAATATAAATCTACATTAGAAAACAGAAAAGTTTGAAAACACCATTTAAAATAAGTCCAAAATTAAAATATTCAAGTATAAAGGTTAACAAAATATTCACAGTGTCAGTTTATAGAAAACTAAAAAGGCTAATAAAAGAAACCAAAAAGGACATAAAGAAGTGAAGAATCACAGTGTGTTCCTTGAATGGAAGGCTCATATAGTAAACATAAAAATTATCCACCAATCGATAGATAATTTTAGTGCTAAACCAATCTTAATCCCAGAAAGATTCTTGGAGCTATAGGCTAAGGATTCTATAATTTATCTGGAAAGGCAGAGGAACTAGACTATCCAAAATAATTCTGAAATTCTGAAATAATATGATATAGCTTTACATATATATAATATATGGAATATATAATTTTGGAAAATGATAGAACTGTTCTGTGCCCTTATTATGTTGATAGTTACATATATATATATAACAAAATTTGGGTGATTAGCAAATTGGAACCTGAATGTTAAACATTCTAATCAAAAGCATTATTTCTCTTCTTATGGTGACAGGAGAAGAAATTACATTTATGCACAGAAATCCTTTAATCTTATGAAATCATGTGCTTTAAAATTATTTTGGTAATATTGACCATTTTTATAAAATATTTTCATTATAAAAATACTGAGAATTTTCAAATAATTAGAATGGTCTTATATCTTATGTTCTTCCCATGCATCTGTCCTCTCAGCCCTGCCCTAAAACCCTGACTTCTCCATTCTCACTGTGGCATCCATCCTGAGGGTGTGGTATCTTCTTTAATGCCTGAAAAGTGTCTAGACAGCCTCCCAGTCCTACTGTGGGGACTGATTTCCAATCTGAAGATGAGGTGAACAGTTTCTTTCCCAGATGACTGGCTCAGACTAATACTTCTTATTTGCCAATTTGAGTGGTGGCCTCATGGGACCCATGCAACAACAAATAATCCAATTAAAAAATGGACAACGTGGATGGAACTGGAGGGTATTATGCTGAGTGAAGTAAGTCAGTCGGAGAAGGACAAACATTATATGTTCTCATTCATTTGGGGAATATAAATAATAGTGAAAGGGAATATAAGGGAAGGGAGAAGAAATGTGTGGGAAATATCAGAAAGGGAGACAGAACGTAAAGACTGCTAACTCTGGGAAACGAACTAGGGGTGGTAGAAGGGGAGGAGGGCGGGGGGTGGGAGTGAATGGGTGACGGGCACTGGGTGTTATTCTGTATGTTAGTAAATTGAACACCAATAAAAAATAAATTAAAAAAAAAATGGACAAAAGACATGAACAGACATTTCTCCAGAGAAGTACAGATGGCCAATAGACATGTGTCCATTTTTTAATTGGATTATTGGTTTTTGGGTTTTGAGTTACAAAAATTTTTTAATACATTTTGGATATCAATCCCTTATTGGATATATAATTTGTGTATATCTTATCCCATTATATAAGCTGTCTTTTTGTTTTGTTGATTGTTTCCTTTGCTGTGCAAATTTTTTCATTTTGATGTAGTCCCAATAATTTATTTTTGCTTTTATTTCCCTTGTCTCAGGAGACATATATAGAAAGATACTGCTATGGCCAATGTTAGAGAATTACTATCTATGCTCCTCTAGGATTTTTATGGTTTCAAGGTCTCAATTTAGGTCCTTAGTCAATTTTGAGATTATTTTTGTGTATAGTGTAAGAAAATCACCCAGTTTCATTCTTTTGCATGTAACTCTCCAGTTTCCCAACACTGTTAATGGTACTATTTTCTCCATTGCATATTCTTGCCTCCCTTGTCATAAATTAATTGCCACATAGTTGTGGGTTTATCTCTGGACTCTATTCTATTCCATTGGCCTATGTGTATTTTGTTCCAGTACCACACTGTTTTCATTACTACAGTAATGAAATCTAGGATTTGTAGTCTCTTGAAATCTAGAATTGTGATACCTCCAGTTTTGTCCTTATTTTTAAAGATTGCTTTGGCAATCTGTCTGTTGTGGTTCCAAATTTGTTTAATAACAAATATTAAAGTTCTGAATGACTTGCACCTTCAATTCCAGGGTTTCATACATTGTCTCTTTTTTTTTTGAGAGAGAGAGAGAAAGAGCATGCACAGTGGGGGAGGGGCAGAGGGAAAGAAAGAATATCAAGCAGGCTGCACACTCAGTGCATAGCCCAATGGGGGACTCAATCCCACAACCCTGAGATCATGACTCAATCCAAAATCAAGGGTCAGACACTAAACCGACTTCACTAGGTACCCTCTGGGTTTCATACATTCTGTAAGAAGATTCTGCATAGAACATTCTTTTTTCTTAACATAAAATGACATCTCAGAAATTGAAGGTACAAATCTTTAAGAGCTTTAATATTTAAAAAAAAAACAAACAGGAAAAAGGTCATTCTGGGTCTTGTCTCTTTTGTGAAGATTAAGGAAGGTCCAAGATGCTGCAAAGTTGTCTCTCAAAAAGTTTTGCCTCCGGTGCCAGAGGCATTAATGGGGAAGAGCTGAATGTTTGCAGCCAGAAAACTTAGGGGCTTATGGGGCTGCTTTAGAGCTTAGGCAGGCATCTAGACATCTACACACACCCTGGTTTTCTCTACGTATCTCCATGCAAAGTTGTACTTTACAGTGGGAAAGCACATTTTATTACTTTTCAAAATGGACACTAAAGTTTGCTTTGTTTAATTGGAAATGCTAATCAACTAGAAACTTTCTTTTAGGTGTTGCAACTACCTTCTCTCTCTGAAAAAGTCTCTGTATATGCAAGAATTTTTAACAGTCTCTGCCAGTGTGCAGGGATATGAAAAGGGAGGCATACTGCTGTGACTATTTGCAAAAAGTGGTATTTACTTCATATTCTCACTTCTTCCATAGCTGGCACACCTTTTCATAAATTAGTATATAGATAAAATTGCTTTATATATACCTTTAATATACATTTGAGTAACATATATACACTTACATGAAATAAGCTTTCAAATAGTTTTTAAAACTATGAATATATGAATATGCCTAAATATATATTTTAAAAACAAATGGCCCTAATGTGTTGTGTAAACTGTATTTTTCTGTAGTACAATTAAAAGTGATCTATGAATCATTATTTTTCCAACTTGCATAGAGAACCTTTGGCATTAAGAATTTTTGAAGCATATCTAAGTTTTCACTTTCCTAAGTGGTGAGGTGAGATATGAACCCAGGCAACTTGGCTCTAGGCTATGCTTCCATTAGAACACACTGGGTGAGGAAGCAGAAGAAATGATAGAACAGTGGGTTTTGCAGTTCTTCCCTTAAGAACAACATAAAAAGATGAGGGGAATAAGTCTGAGTGGGTGGTCAGACATGAGCCAAGATGCTTTCCTAGTCCTTGGTGCTTGTAGTCTTGAAGTTTATTGGAATGACCCCAATTTTTTAGAAACCTGGGTACAGTGAAGCAGCTTTGAAAGTTACCTCCTCTGCTTTCATGTTGCACTGTATCTCCAGGCATGTGGGATCCCAGAATCACTCCCAGTTCTGGCATCTGGAAGGCATTCAATACCATTTTTGAGGACTAGAGTCAACACTGAATTGGACTACAATGGCATTTTCATCATTTAATTCCAATCCCTTTGTGAAAACAAAATAGCAATTGTTAGATAGTGGAAGGCCATATTACATTTTCAAATGAAAATATTAATGATGTATTTGCAGTCCATACAGAAATTCCAATTTCCCTAAATACCAGTGAAATACTCTTAAACACCTATATAACAACCAAAACGACTATCTGAGTACTGTACTGGTTATGAATTATAATTCTCCTTGACATTGCAGGGGACACATGCTACAATGTAAAGAATAGAGAGATAATATTTAAAAGATAATAGAGATACTATCTAAAATTGGGCCCAATTTTGCAATAGGTTTGGTAGGTCTGAAGACATGAACATCACAAACCTCAATGAGCTAAACTTTCCAGGAAAGGGAAGGTGATTGAAAAACATAATGCAACATCTGACTGAGCCTATCAGTCAACTTGCTCTGTAACAAAACATCCTAAAATCTAGTGGGTTTATATTTTTCCTCATGCTTCTTGGGTTGGTTGGTCAAGTTGTCTGATCTAGGATGGCTAGGCTAGAGCTTCCCATAAATAATGGCATTACTCACCTGTCTGGGTTTTTGGCTTGATTTGAGCAGGGGCCACGAACATGTCTGACCATTTGTCTTATTTTCAGAAGATTGGCCTAGACTCATTCATTTGGTGGTTACAAGGATTCCCGAGGGCAGAAAGAGGGGTCAGCCCCAGCACTCAAAACTTTCCAAGTCCCTGTTTCTGTCAGATTTGCTATTGAGTCACATGTCCAAGGCTATGGACAAAGTAAAAGGAATTCTTATGGCTATTTTCACAAAAAACTCACCAGACTATAATAAATACTTTCACCTTTCCCCTACCTCTTAAACTTTTTGCTAATGGGCATAGAAAGATTCGATATAGCAGATTTCCACTTGATAGTAAATTTGGATAAAAATGTTTGTGAACTGTTATAGTGAGCATTGAGACAGTGAGAGTTTGGATAGCAAGGATAGGTGCATTTACAAATGGAAAACCTGAAAGTGGCAGAAACTGTGTTTAAGAACAAACGTTATGAACACCTTTGTGTTTTACTTCTGACGCTTTCATCTTGACATTTTGTCCCTAGATAAGATATCTGAGCAGCCTTTAATTAGCATGGGTCTGTGATTACCATTTTATAAAGAAAAATTCCAGTCACTGCCTTTACTAATATATTTATCCATCCATACCAGGCATTGTGCTAATGTGCTCAGGACCCAAGGAAAAGACATTTTGCTCCCTGGGAGTTTGTGTCTCCTGCAAACCCAATCTCCAAGTCCCTGTACTATATTAATCAATCATTTTTCCATTTGATCTATGGTACAGGAAAGGGGAAAGTGTTAGGAAGTAATTTTCTGAGTTTTAGAAGTTACAAATTGATTTCATTAAGAAGCATAATTTTTATTCTGTTTTGTTAAAATGTTCTACATGCTGAAATAATTCATGGCCTATTTAGGAATCATTAAGCTCTCCAATTATTAAGACAAGTTCTGAACATAGGCTCTCCACAAGCATGATGTTTTAAATTGGGGGATTCTGCACATTTATCACATATTACATTTATTACTATTTTAAACACAATTTCACAGCTACTTATGAATTATATAAAATGCTTATTTGTAAGAATGGTTTTCTCCTCCTGCAGAAAGGAAAAATGATTAATAACATTACAAAGAAAGTTTATGAGGGACATAAAATGTTTCTCTGTGGGTGGGAAGTGTTTCTTCAACATTTAGTCAAATATAGACACAATAAAACATCTTCCCCATGTACAACACACACCATCTGCATTATACCCTCTTGAGTTAGAGTTTATGGTACAGCTTCAGAATAAAGAGAGTATCCTCCCAAACTCCACTACTTTCCCCAACCCCAGAGCATCATGGTGTGTTCCTTTCCCTTACAAAAAAGTAATATGGGGAGTAGGGACAGGAATCCATGCCTCACTTTGCAAGCTGCAGCCTCACAGATCGTTTCTGATTACAGTGATCGCCCTTATCTGCGATTTCACTTTCTGTGGTTTCACTAGCTTTTAGTCAACCTCAGTCCAGAAGCAGGTGACTCTCCTGATGTATCATCAGATCAGTAGTAGCTTAATGCCATGTCACAATGCTTACATCCTTCATCTCACCTCAGCTCATCACATAGGCATTTTATCACCTCATATCATCACAAGAAGGATGACTATGTACAATAAGATATTTTGAGAGAGACCACAGTCATGTAACTTTTTTACAACATATTTGTTATAATTGTTCAGCTTTTAATAAATTATTATTGATCTCTTATTATGTTTAATTTATAAATTAAACTTTATCATAGGTATGTACATATGGGAAAAAACACAGTATATACTATGGGTTCAGTACCATCCATGGTGTCAGGCATTCACTTGGGGTCTGGGAACATGTTACCTTGAGGATGGGGGTGGGGGATGACTGTACTTCATGTAGAATTCAAACATAAAAGTTGTTTCCAGTGGCAGCAAATAGAACATGTGTAGAAGTCATTCTATCTCATCTTTATTGCAAAAGTAAGACAAAAATGAATGAGATGGAAAATTACTTTCAACAGTGAACAGCTAATGTAATCGGGAATGTGGAAACATAAAAAGTTAGAATTGGAAGGGTCCTTACATTTAATCTACACCAACTACCCCATTTTATAGATGAGGAAACTGAGGCTGAGGAAGGTAACCTCATGTGGTTTGCAAACAAGGTGAACAAGGAGAGAACTTCTGTACTGGGGGTCTTCCTCTCGCATTGCCAGTGGTTTCTACCTCTAACAAGGTTTCTACCTCTAACTGCTCTCAGTCACCTCCAGGGAAGCAGGTTTTGACTGTGTGGTTTTAGAACATTTGGTACTTAGCAGCTGTTGTACTTGATGAACATTACTTAATCTCTTAGATTTCAGTTTACCTCCTGAGAGGAAGGTTTATTGCAGTCTCTGTCTCAGCAATCATAGCCTGGAAGGTACGAAGTATCTGCACCTCATAGGAGTGGCTTTGGGTGATGCTCTCTATCTTGCTATATAATTCACTGATTTCAAATCTGTAGTTCAAAATATTTTATTGTGAAGGTATATAACCTGTGTATTAATGGGATTGGAGAGCAGAGACAATAGGAGAGGAAGGGCAAAGAGGAGGGCCCTATCTGTAAGACACTTTTTGTTTTGCCATTTTTACACAATAAAAACAAACATTTGGAAAGTTTTACTTGGGTCCCAAAATTCAAGCTAAATTTGACACATAGAGTAACTGGTAAAATTCTTCAAGTTTTCTGAGTTTCAGCATTCCTACTATAATATGAAAAAGTTTTAAATTTTATGATTTTAGGTTCTTTCCAAAATATACTTGGGACCTTTATAGAAAGTATTCTTTATTTGGTATTATTGATCACATTGGTAGGCCTTGGCCTTGCTTGGAAGAACATTTTCATCTTTTTCATTTCATTTTCATCCTCATTCTCTCATTTGATAAACTAGTGTTAAAAGAAAGAAGAAAATAACATAGTTCCCAGTGCAACTATAGCCTGTTACATAGTTAGCAGTCATCACTGTGAGGCTAAAACTCTGTCAACAAGGAGATAAGGTGCCCACTCTCCTCATCCAGTCTGTTCTGTCTGGCAGAATTGTTACTGTCTCATCCAGTATGCTTTTGAACTTGCTTGGGGTCTCTTGGCTCATTTATCTGCGTGGCTCATTCCTGTACCTCACTTAGGTCTTGGTTCTCAGTCACTTTCTCAATAGGAAGGCAGCACTTCCTCCCTGCATCCCCCACCCCTTTTCACCTCTTCCAGGGTACCAGTTGGTACAAGCTGGGGAGTGCTCCTCTTACAAACTTTTCTGGGTAACTTGGCACCCAAGGTATGTGTCTGGGATGAATCTCAACAGAGTGTCTGAGAGCCTGTGAAGGGGGAGTGCTCTTCAAACACCATCCCAGAAATGGCATACCCCAATCTGCTCACATTTCACTTTATCACAGGTAAGGAGGCCAGACGTAGCCCCAACAGAGTCAGAGGGAGATGCAGTTCTGTCATGTGCACATAGGGAAGGCTGCTTTGGTATTTGGCGAATCGGACCAATGACCACCATAAATCTGTATCTAGCTGCCAAATATTCTTGGTCTCTCATGTGTCAGGGAAGATACATCTCATTCTTCTTCAAATGAGGCAAACCAAAAAGCCCACTCAGTCCCAGCCCCAAGATCAAGGTTATGTGTATGTGTGCTGGCATCCACATTAATTCACATAGTTTTCCCTGGTCTACTGGTTTCTAAACTACAAAGAAAAGGTATTTGACTTATCACCACATGTGTAGAATAACTACAGTGACAGATAAGGTCCAGGATGATCACAATCAACCCACTAATTTGCAGCAATTCTGAGACCCCACTGGACAGATCCTGAGTGGGCTGTTCCCTGGAAGAAAGATCTTCTTTGATTAAATGTTAATTCTGCTCCCAGGGTACGGCTCCATAGGATTCTTCTCCCTGGCTCTTGACTCCATTGTTTGAGAATCTATTCTTTTCCTGCTAACTGCTGTAGCCACGGGAAAGTGGGCATTGGGGAAGAAGCCCACACCAAGTTCTAATCAGCTTCTCCAGGCCACAATCTGCCCTTTATAGATAAGAATGCAAGAGTGTATCTCATTCTCAAATAGTCACATACATCTCTTCCTGACTTGATGTTCCTTTGGCACTAGAACTCTTTTTAAAATATAGTAAGCTTCTTACCTAATAGGAGAGTTTCACATGTGCATAGCCACATTCCCAGATCTTTTGACAACACAATTCTAGGGTCTATTTTGTGTCTTTGATTTTGCGTGCCACTGTCTCTCTCCCATCCTTTTGCTTTCAAATGAACTCTTTTTACTCTTCTCTTAAATTAAGTACAGATGCCATGGCCTTATCTGCCTTCAGTAGAAGAATTATGCCTTGGTCTCTTATCCTGAAGCCACATTTTCACAATTAAGGATTTTATAAGGTGACAATTTAGTCCACTTAGAGATTTCTAGTTGTAGATCTGTTTCTGCAAAGCTGAATTTGAATAGGCTTTTTGATTCTCAAAGCATTTCTTGATATTATGATTTACTCATGGGGATGAGAAGCATTTGCCTGTTCTAGCCTTGCAAGAACCTGTGTTGGCTTTATCTTTCTTTTCTCTTTCATAACTGCTTTCAGACTGGCCAATTATCTTCTGAGATAATTTCTTTCTTATGTTACCAAGCAAAATCAGTAGCAGTCAAAACATTTTAATTAATGTTCCTTTTCCAACTTCTGCCCAAAGAGCTATATACTCATTAGACATGCTCTGCCTTATTGCAGGTGTCAACATTGCCAAACCCATGCATGACATGAGCCACCTTGCTTCCAGTCCTAAGCCAACACTATGTGTTATAGTTTTGTTTCAGCACTCTTTATTAATAACAGATTTTATTTTTTATTTGTATTGAGATAAAATTGATATCTAACATATTAGTTTCAGATATACAAATAATGATTTCATTTATGTGTATATTGCAAAATAGTCACTGCAATAAATCTAGTTAACATTTGTCACCATACATAGAAATATTTTTTTCTTGCGATGAGAACTTTTAATATCTATTCTTAGTGACTTTTGATTATGCAACACAGTATTGTCAACCATAGTCACAATGCTGTACATTACATTCCTGCGACTTATTCATCTCATAACAGGAAGTTTGTACCTTTTGATTCACTTCATACTTTTTCCCACCTCTGCTCTCAGACCCTACCCCTGTAATCCACCAGTCTGTTCTCTGAATCCATGACTTCAGTTTTTTGTTTGTTTAGTTTTATTTTGTTTTAGTTTCCACATATAAGTGAGATTATAGTTTCTTTATCTGACTTATTTTACTTGTTTTAGCACTGTTTGAAACCCATTTTTATTTATTTATTTTTAAAGATTTTTAAAGATTTATTTATTTTGAGAGAGACAGTACATGCATGAGTGGGGGAAGGGGCAGAAGGAGGGAGAGAATTCTAAGCAGATTCCCCACTTGTGCAGAGCCTGATGTGGAGCACAATCTTATTACCCTAAGATCATGACCTGAGCCAAAATCAAATAGTCTGATGATTAATTGAGTGAGCCACCCAGGTGCCCCCAAATCCATCTTAAAATTAGTATACAACAGGAACTAACACATATACATGCACACACATGCAAACTTCCTCTTAGTTTCCTTCTCTCCGTGCATTTCCAAGGTTAGAGTTTGTTAATGAAAGACATATGCAAAGTTCTGGAAGGCAATAATGAAGCAGAAGCTATTATTCCCCAGAAGCATGTTTAGGTGGACCCATAGAGTTGAGGATTTGAAGAGGACCCTCTGGATGTTGAGATTTCATTCAGCTCTGGAAGCTTCCACAGTAACCTGCTCCCAGCTGCTGCTTCTGGCATTTGTTTCCCCAGATGCTCAAATACTTAAGTAAGACTCAGACAGATTCTGTGTACATAATTCTTTCCACATTGGATACCTGGATAATTTTTCTCTTTTCTAGCTGGAATCCTAACTGATACACTGACCTCATTTTTCTGCTTGGTATGTGTAACCTTCAAACTTGTGGGTTTTTGTTTTGTTTTGTTTTGTTTTGTTTTCAGCTTAACTGTATGTTTAATTCCTAGGCTAGAATATGAGCTCTGTGAAGGGGGAAGTTTTTTTGTCAGCACAGTGCTGGGTTTCCAGTGGTTTGCAGGGCATGGCAGACAGTGTAGCAAAGAGATGATGAATGAATGGATTAGTTAATAAAAAGTAGAATCTAGTCAATTGAATTATCTACCTCAGAAAGGTTCTTGAGCTGGAAACTTGATGGAAAAGATTAATGTAGGATTCATTGAAAAGTACTGAACCCATACTCTGTAAGAGTAATTTATTATATCTTATATGTAAATAAAACTGAAAAGTATAAAAATCTAACAGTCTGCTTCTAGATTGTCTTTACTATGGACTTAATTGATGACAATCTTTTAAACTGTGTTTAGGGAAAGAGCTTCTGAGGTAGTCCAGTCTCAGGACATTTCTCTGGGTCTCATGGTGAAATTAGTCCTATCCCACATCTAATGGTTGCAGCAAAACCTTATTCTGTGCTGGGAATACCAAACGGTTTCAAGTTATGGAGGTCATGTGATCCCCACCAGCCTTCTACTGAATCAGGGTTTGGCTTGGGTGTCTGTTTCCTTCATAGTTCTTTGTTGTTGCTTGTTTCTTACTTTTATTTTTTATTTGGGTTGTGTTGCTTGTAAGGCTTCTAAGTAAAAATGGGAATTATTATATAAGCTAATACTTATGGATCAATGCCAGACACTAAGGGTTTTTCATTTAATCATTTCCTTTCTTCTTTATAACCCATTTAGGGGGTGGGCATTTTACCCATTTTACCAATTAGAACGAGACTTTAATAGGTCATATTACCCGGTAAAGCTGTACTTGTGAATGCAGGGGGATCTGCATCTGTGCTCTGAATTATGGTCTACTACCACTTGGCCAATTATCACATTTTATATGTTTATTACAATTTAAGACTTACAGAATCTTTTTTACATATGTTATCACATTATTGACTAATAATCCTGCTTACCATTTGTTAAAATGTTTACCATGTTGAGCCAGGCACTATACTAAGCCTTAACAGAAAGGGACGTGGGGGATAATGGTGTAAACGTGGAAGAAAACTAAACTTTTGACAAAGAAAATGAAGATACAGAAAATTCATTAATGAAACCACTTTGCCTCTCCTCTTGCTCTGTTTCAGGAATACCAAATTGACATATTTTTTGCTCAGACCTGGACAGACAGTCGCCTTCGATTCAATAGTACAATGAAAATACTTACACTGAACAGCAACATGGTGGGATTAATATGGATTCCAGATACAATCTTCCGCAATTCTAAAACTGCCGAGGCTCACTGGATCACCACCCCGAATCAGCTCCTCAGAATATGGAATGACGGGAAAATTCTTTATACTTTAAGGTAAGATGTTGATGGATTTTTAATCTCCGATGGGCTGATAATTTAGATCATCAGATAGGACCCTGTTCTCACTGCTGAGTTCTATCACTTCTCGCGTTCGACACGCAATAGCATCTTGAAAAAGTTTGTCTTAATGCCACTATGTGCGATAATAAAGGCATGCAAATGACCTGCAATGAATATAAACTCATTCCTTCATCAGAATCCATTTCTGCTGGAAGTGGATTGTGGAAATTGTCTTTAATATATTTAACTCATGGGTCCACTCAGCTAGGAAAATAAAGACGTCTTGGTGTATTACTTAACAAATATAATCATAGCCAAATTTAAGACCACAGGGAAAAAAGAGCACAGAAGACATTCCCTAGTGCATCCCTAATAGAAGTGGCAGCTACAGTGTAATGAGTCTTCCTGGGGGTCAGGCAGTCCTTACAAAACTGGGGAAGGTAAGAGAAACTGCACTTCAAATAAGTGAACTGACTTGCCTGTCCAAAGATGTCACTAGGAACTAGTGTTACCAGAGTTTAAAGCTGTGTCTGTATCTCTTAGAATTCTTTCCATTTGAGTGATCCAAGACTAACTGCACACCCAACTGTAATACACCACACATACCAACATCCCTGCACCTGGGCCAGCCTTTCTGTTGTCTAGACATTAGGATCAGGACAGTACCCCCAGACAATTTGTCCCCGTTGCTTAGTGCTATCTAGGAGCACTAGATATTTTCTCTCTCTTCTAACACTTTTTCTCACCACCTCTGAAGCGCCGTGGCTCCTCCCTGTATCTCCTGCTCCTGCTTTTGTGCTGCCTTTTCTCATTCTGCTCTTTCTGTCTCAGGACTTCCTCATTATTTCACTCAGGTTCCTCTCTCCTGCTGGTTTAGTTCATCCATTTCCACTACTATGCTGAGGTTTCCCACATGCCTACTTCAAACCCAGAACTTCCCTTCTGGGCTCCAGATGCTTGGAGCCACCTGCCCATAAGATGCCTCCTACTGAGTGTCTCAAATGCATGGCAAATTCAGCATGCCTCAGGAGAAGATTACTTCTCTAATTCTTCTGACACATGTGTCTTCCTGGCTCAGTGAAGCCCACCACCACCCCCTGGGGACTTCTTTTCTCTTTTCCCTATATTCAGTACTTGAGCTATTAATTGCAGGTGACTTTTGGCCATGCAGATAAATGTGTAACTCAGAATGGTAAACAAATATCCACAGCACAAATAAAAGTAGAAAGAAAATAAAATAGATTAAAATAGAAAGAAGTGGAAGATTAGAGAATTTCAACGCTCAGGGAAATAATAATTTTGGCAGGCTGGGAACAACAGCAACAAATCCACAGCAGGAAACTCTCCTGATGGATTACATTTAGAGAGCTGGAGTCTGTAACAGGTGTTTCCATATCAGTCTTAAAAGAGTGTGGATGAGACTTTGAAGTGAAGATGAGCCTCAGAATGGGGGCATGGCCTATGCTAGCATCCTTCATAGAAACTCTGGTCACAGTGTTTTCTGGTGTATACACACTTGTATAGCCACCACCTCCTTAGTCAAATGAGGGAGTTGTCCAAATATGAAGTCCCTTCTACAGGTAGATTAGTTTGGCATTATACCTAGTTAGACAAATACACCAATTTCAAAATGGAAGAAGGTTTTAATTCAATCAAACAGATTGAAGATGAAGACATATAAAATAACAGGGTTTTTTTGTTTTGTTTTGTTTTGTTTTTTGTCTCCTCTCTGACTTGGCTTATTTTTCTAGTCATAGTTTGGAATTTTAGTAATTGAAATTCTCTATGCTACCAATAGTTAGAACAAAATGACACAAAAGCCACTAAATGGTATCCCTGAATGGATGGCACCACTGCCAAAAGTGAGTTAAGTGCAATGCTCCCACTCTCCAATTGTGGTAAAGTGACTGTTCCTTGACCTTGACCTGGGACATTTCTGGGTTTCTCCTGGTTGACCTCAGGAGTAATCCTTGGCTCTCCTGCAGGCTCACCATAAATGCAGAGTGCCAGCTGCAGCTGCACAACTTCCCTATGGATGAGCATTCCTGCCCACTGATTTTCTCCAGCTGTGAGTACCAACTTGGGGTATAAATATTGTGTAAAGGAATGTCTATCTTCTGTTGATTTATGGCAGATGGTCATAAGATTGCATGCATCGCCCTGCAACAGAAAAAAATGGATAATGGTTTTGGTATTAGACATGTGGGGTTTTCACTCTATTATGTAGGATGCATATTACAAAATAGGTAGCTCTGAAAAAGTTGTGAGCAACTTGACCATTACTTATAATATTGAGAGTCAGAAATTGGTAAACAGACTTATCAAAGACCCTTATGCTAATGAGATGTGCATACTATTTAGAAGTATACAAAATTGATTTGTAATATTTTCAGGTTTAATATCATCTTCAAACAAGGTATTTGTCTTCTGAAAAGAAAGATAAAAATTTTTTATTTAAATATATTTATATTTGTCTTATGGTATTGTAGGATGCGATTTTTCAGTGTCTTATTTTCTAATATTTTACTTCTGATTAATATTAGCTAATGAGTAATCATTCACAAATTCTTCAAGACAATATCTAATGAATACAAGGATACATATAAAAGGAAATATCAAACTTATCAAAGGAAATATCAAACTGTGTTAATTTATAAAATCCTTTTTTAAATAAACTCCATATAGAACTATATCTGTAGAATTTAGGATAGTTTCTTGTAAATGTATTGATTACAAGTAACTAAATTTGACTCACAGAATTTAATTAATTTTACCTGCTTTCTATAAGATTGCATAGGGAGTTTGACAAACAAATGTGATTCAAATCTCAGGCAGAAGTTTTAGGACTCCCTTCACTGGACACTATAGTGAAAGTATAAAAATGAAATAAGAGATGAACACATAGTACAGTTCATTTTAGGTACAGAAAAAGGCAAAGTAGAAAGTAAAATTAATAAACTCCTAGATTGGGTAAAAATATTTTTAGAGAGATTAGTTTAATTAGTTGAATCCCAATTTAAAATAATATATTTCCTCAAACCATTATGTTTGTTGATAACACAAATTTTTAATGCCTAGCAAGTAGATGGCTAATATCTGTGAATGTATGGTAAATTTGCCTGTAGATTAATTTAGGCCTGTTGTTCTCTATTTATTTAATTACTTTAAAAGTTATGGAACGATTCAAATTGTCTATTTCTTTGTGAGTCAGTTTGGTGTATATGTATATAATTTCCTAGTGACTTCTCTACTCATTAGTGTTCTCAGTGAACCGAATTTAGCTACGCAGATCCTTCCAATGCTCTGATATGCTATTCATTCATCTATTTACCTTATAACTTCAGTGGTTGTTCTCATTATTGGACATCCTATTTTCTTTTTTTTTTTTTTTTACTTTTTCCAAACTTTTTAATGCTATTTGACAACATCTTATTTCCACACTAAATTTCTTTTTTTTTAATTTTTCTTTTTTAAATATTTTTTTATTGGAGTTCAATTTGCCAACATGTAGTATAACACCCAGTACTCAATCTGTCAAGTGCCCCCCTCAGTGCACATCTCCCAGCCCACCTCCCCTTCCATTACCTCTTGTTCGTATCCCAGAGTTAGGAGTCTCTAAAGTTCCATCTCCCTCTAAGATATTTCCCACTCATTTTCTATCCTTTCCCTTAATTCCCTTTCACTATTTTTTATATTCCCCAAATAAATGAGACCATATAATGTTTGTCCTTCTCTGATTGACTTACTTCACTCAGCATAATACCCTCCAGTTCCATCCACGTTGAAGCAAAAGGTGGGTATTTGTCATTTCTAATGGCTGAGTAATATTCCATTCTATATATAGACCACATCTTCTTTATCCATTCATCTTTCAGTGGACACTGAGGCTCCTTCCACATTTTGGCATTGTGGACATTGCTGGTAGAAACATTGAGGTGCAAGTGTTTTGGCTTTTCACTGCATGTGTATCTTTGGAGTAAATCCCCAGCAGTGCAATTGCTGGGTCATAGGGTAGTTCTATTTGTAACTCTTTGAGGAACCTCCACACAGTTTCTCCAGAGTGGCTGCACCAGTTCATATTCCCACCAACAGTGCAAGAGGGTTCCCCTTTCTCCACATCCTCTCCAACATTTGTTGTTTCCTGTCTTGTTCATTTTCCCCATTCTCCCTGGTGTGAGGTGGTATCTCATTGTGGTTTTAATTTGTATTTCCCAGATGGCAAATGATGCGGAGCATTCTCTCATGTGCTTGTTGGCCATGTCTATGTCTTCTTTGGTGAAATTTCTATTCATGACTCTTGCCCACTTCATGACTGGATTGTTTCTTTCTTTGCTGTTGAGTTTAATAAGTTCTTTATAGATTTTCGATACCAGGCCTTTATCTGATAGGTCATTTGCAAATAGCTTCTCCCATTCTGTAGATTGTCTTGTAGTTTTGTTGACTGTTTCTTTTGCTGTGAAGATGCTTTTAATCTTGAAGAAGTCCCCAAAGTTCATTTCTGCTTTTGTTTCCCTTGCCTTCATAGATGTATCTTGCAAGAAGTTGCTGTGGCCAAGTTCAAAAAAGGTGTTGCCTGTGTTCTCCTCTAGGATTTTGATGGAATCTTGTCTCACATTTAGATCTTTCATCCATTTTGAGTTTATCTTTGTATATGGTGCACGAGAGTGGTCTAGTTTCATTTTTGTACACGTGGCTGCCCAATTTTCCCAGCACCATTTATTGAAGACTGTCATTTTTCCAGTGAATAGTCTTTCCTGCTTTGTTGAATAATAGTTAGACCATGAGTTGAGGGCCCATTTCTGGGTTCTCTATTGTGTTACATTAATCTATGTGTCTGTTTTTGTGTCAGTACGACACTGTCTTGATGAATAACAGCTTTGTAGTACAACCTGAAATCTGGCATTGTGATGCCCCCAGCTATGCTTTTCTTTTCAATATTCCCCTCGCTATTTGGGGCCTTTTCCGATTCCACACAAATCGTAAGATGATTTGTTCCAACTCTCTGAAGAAAGTCCATGGTATTTTGATAAGGATTTCATTAAATGTGTAAATTGCCCTGGGTAGCATTGATATTTTCACAATTTTATCTCCCAATCCATGAGCATGGGATATTTTTCCATCTCTTTGTGTCTTCCTCAATTTCGTTCAAAAGTGTTCTGTAGTTTTTAGGGGATAGATTCTTTACCTCTTTGATTAGGTTTATTCCTAGGTATCTTATACTTTTGGGTGCACTTGTAAATGGTATTGACTCCTTAATTTCTCTTTCTTCAGTCTCATTGTTAGTGTATAGAAATGCCACTGATTTCTGGGCATTGATTTGTATCCTGCCAACTGCCGAATTGCTATATGAGTTCTAGCAATCTTGGGGTGGAGTCCTTTGGCTTTTTCTCTGTACAGTATCATGTCATCTGCAATGAGGGAGAGTTTGACTTCTTTTTTGCCCATTTGAATGCCTTTTATTTCTTTTTGTTGTCTGATTGCTGAGACTAGGACTTCTAGTACTATGTTGAATAGCAGTACTGAGAGTGGAACCCTCCCTGTCTTGTTCCTGATCTTAGGGAAAAGAGTCCCAGTGTTTCCTCTTTGATATGATATTTGCTGTGGGCTTTTTGTAAATGGATTTTAAGATGATGAGAAATGTTCCCTCTATCCCTACACTCTGAAGAGTTTTATCAGTAATGGATGCTGTATTTTTGTCAAATGCTTTCTCTGCATCCATTGAGAGGATCATACAGTTCTTGTTTTTTCTCTTGTTGATATGATCTATCACATTGATTACTTTACGAGTGTTTTTGAACCAGCCTTGCATCCTGGGGATAAATCCCACTTGGTCATGGTGAATAATATTCTTAATATATTGTTGGATCCTATTGGCTAGTATCTTATTGAGAATTTTGTATCTGTGTTCATAAGGGATATGGGTCTATAATTCCTTTTGGTGGGGTCTTTGTCTGGTTTTGGAATTAAGGTGATGCTGGCCTCATAAAACAAGTTTGGAAGTATTCTGTCCCTTTCTATCTTTTGGAACAGCTTTTTTAGAATAGGTATGGTTTCTTCTTTAAACGTTTGATAGAATTCCCCTGGTAAGCCATCTGGCCCTGGACTTTTGTCTTGGGAGGTTTTTGATGACTGTTTCAATTTCCTCCCTGGTTATTGGCCAGTTGAGGTTTTCTATTTCTTCCTGTTCCAGTTTTGGTAGTTTGTGGTTTTCCAGAAATGCGTCCATTTCTTCTAGTTTGCCTAATTTATTGACGTATAGCTGCTCATAGTATGTTTTTAAGATCGTTTGTATTTTCTTGGTATTGGTGGTGATCTCTCCTTTCTCATTCATGATTTCATTAATTTGAGTCTTTTCTCTTTTGTTTTTAATAAGGTGGCTAACGGTTTATCTATCTTTCTAATTCATTCCAAGAATCAACTCCTGGTTTTGTTGATCTGTTCTACAGTTCTTCTAGTCTCTATTTCATTGAGGTCTGCTCGAATTTTTATTAACTCTCTTCTTCTGCCTGGTGTAGGTTTTATTTGCTGTTCTTTCTCTAGTTCCTTTAGGTACAAGGTTAGCTTGTGTATTTGAGTTTTTTCCAATTTGGGGGGGATGCTTGTACTGCAATGTATTTCCCTCTTAGGACTGCTTTTGCTGTATCCCAAAGATTTTGAGTGGTTGTATCTTCATTCTCATTAGTTTCCATGAATCTTTTAAATTATTCCTAATTTCCTGGTTGACCCTTTCATCTTTTAGCAGGATGCTCTTTAAGCTCCATGTGTTTGAGTTTCTTCCAAATTTCTTCTTGTGATTGAGTTCTAATTTCAAAGCATTATGGTCTGAAAATATGCAGGGGACAATCCCAACCTTTTGGTATCAGTTGAGGCCTGATTTGTGACCTAGTATGTGGTCCATTCTGGAGAAAATTCCATGTGCATTTGAGAAGAATGTGTATTCATTTGTTTTTGGATGTAAAGTTCTGTAAATATCTGTGAAATCCATCAGGTCCACTGTATCATTTAAAGCTCTTGTGTTTTTGGAGATGTTGTGCTTAGAAGATCTGTCATTTGAAGAAAGCGCTGCCTTGAAGTCTTGCAGTATTAGTATTACTTAAGTATGTCTTAACTTTGGTATGAATTGATTGATATACTTGGCAGCTCCCACATTAGGGGCATAAATATTCATGATTGTTAGGTATTCTTGTTGGAGAGACACCTTAAGTGTGATATAGTGTCCCTCTTCAGCCCTTACTACAGTCTTTGGGATAAACTTTAATGTATCTGATATTGGATGGCTACCCCAGCTTTCTTTTGAGGATCATTTGAATGGTAAATTTTTCTCCAACCTTTCATTTTTCAGGCACTAGGTGTCCTTAGGTCTAAAATGAGTATCTTGTAGACAGCAAATAGATGGGTCTTGCTTTTTTATCCAGTCTGAAACCGTGTGTCTTTTGATGGGATCGTTAAGCCTATTCACGTTCAGAGTTACTATTGAAAGATATGAGGTTATTGTCATCATAATACCTATTCAGTGTCTGTTTTTGTGAATTATTTCTTTGGGCTTCCTCTTTCTTTTACAGAGTCCCCCTTAACATTTCTTGCAGAGCTGTTTTGGCAGTCACATATTCTTTCAGTTTCTGCCTATCTTGAAGCTCTTTATCTCTCCTTCTCTTCTGAATGAAAGTTTTTCCGGATAAAGTGTTCTTGGCTTCATGTTCTTCTCATTTAGGACCTCAAATATATCCTACCAGCCCTTTTTGGCCTGCCAGGTCTCTGTCGAGAGTCTGCTGTGAATCTAATATTTTCTCCCCATATAAGTTAGGGATCTCTTGTCCCTTGCTGCTTTAAGGGTTTTCTCTTTATCTTTGGAATTTACAAGTTTCAGTCTTAGATGTCGAGGTGTTGAATGGTTTTTATTGATTTTAGGGGGGGATGTCTCTATCTCCTGGATCTGAATGCCTGTTTTCCTCCCCAAATTAGGGAAGTTCTCAGCTATGATTTGTTCAAATATGCTTTCTGGTCCTCTCTCCCTCTCGATGCCCTCTGGAACCCCAATTAAACTGGGATTTTTCCTTCTGAGGCTGTCATTTATTTCCCTTAAACTTTCCTCATGGTCTTTTAGCAGTTTGTCTCCTTTTTTCTCAGCTTCCTTCCTTGCCATCTACTTGTCTTCTATGTCACTCACTCATCTCCCTCATTAACCCTCATTGTTAGGCCCTCCAGTTTGGATTGCATCTCATTTAATTGATTTTTAATTTTAGCCTGATTAGTTGTAAAGTTTGCTGTCATGAAGTCTCTTTAATCCTTTATGCTTTTTCCCAGAGCCACCAGTAGCTTTATAATTGTGGTTCTGAATTGGCTTTCTGACATCAAATTGTAATCCATATTCTGTAACTCTGTGGCAGAAAGTACTGTTTCTGATTCTTTCTTTTGTGGTGAGTTCTTCTCTCCAGTCATTTTTCTCAGTGCAGAATGGCTGTATGAGCAGGCTGTGTCAAGAATATGAACCACGAACTAAGTAAATTTCACCCTAGATGATTCTGCTGAGGTCAGAGATCAGAAATTGAAAACAAAGATCAGAACAAAATAAAAGGACCACTAAAGTGAAAAACAAATTTTAAAACAAAGTAGTAAAACATAGAAAGCCAGGAATCCTAAAGAAGAAGAGGAAAAAAAAAAAAAAACAGGAAAAGGAAAAAAAAAAAAGGATAAGAAAAAAGGTGGAGACTGGAGATGGTGGTGACAACATTGTAGTGATGGAAGAATGTAGTCTACCTGAGGCATTTTAGAGGGTCATCCTCTTGTTTCTAAGTATATTAAGTTCTGTATGTAGAAGATGCTCAGTTCCAGATTTATATAAACCAGAAATACTTGCAGAGTGCCCCAACATTGATCACTAAAACATAAATGAGATAAAAAGGGGGGCAGAATGGGAATGAGGAATCTCACAGAATGAACCAGCACAGTAAACAACTTGGTTCTGGGTGCATACTGGTCATGTTTTAGAAGGTATTAATTCTGCCATTGTAGAACAAAATGAGGCAGAGAAAAGAAAAAAAATACAAAGAAAAAAACAAAACAAAACAAAACATCTATTGTATATCTCCCAAAATTAAGTTGAGTATGTTGAAGGGAATGTAGAAGTGGCAAATATATCTAGGACCTGTAATTGTAGAAATATGAAAGTCAAAAAGGAAGAATCTTGAAAATGAAGAGGTGGTAAAATATTGTAGTTAAGGTGGGAAAAGAGAAAGAAAAATTGGGTATTTATAGTCTGATATAAAAATGAGTCGTACTGGAAAAAGCAAGAAAGAAAAAGGTACCCTCTGGTGCTATATACTGTAAATCCCTCGACTTCCCCTGGAGCATTCCAGGGCTGCTTGGTTAAGAACTTGCTCTTCCCCTGTCCTTCCTGCTGGTCTCCTGGGGAAGGGGCCTGCTGTGCTGACTCTCAAGGTGTGTGTACCTGGGGGAGCTGCCCTACCCCCTGCCAGGTGCCGGGTCCAGTGGCAGCTGTTTATCCTGTGAGGCCCCAGTTCCCTGGGAGCCTTGCCCTCCGAGGCACATGGTGACACCAAGAGGAACAACACTGGCGGCAGCCAGCTCTCCATCTCTGGAGTCAGCTCCCACAGTAACTACCACAACTCCCAGGCGGCATCCGCCTGGATGCTCCAGGGGCCGCTTTGGGGCACTGATCTTCACAGTTCAGGGAGCCCGGCAGCAGGAGAGTCCTCACTGCCCTGTGCCCTCCCTGCCTCCGTTTGTCCTTGGGGCAGCACGGGATCCTGGGCTGTGTCCCCTGGTGCCCTGGAAAACGGGGCCTGTGCTGCTAGAAATTTGATCCCGGCTGTGTCTCCCGAATGCAGCAGGGCACAGACCTCTCTGTCCGGAGCTGCCGCCTGATGGACCGGCTTCTCCAGAGGCCCCACGGGGCATGTGCTCCAGTCCTTTACCGAGATCGGCCGCATTGTGTGGGGCGCTCTCCCCTGGGCTCCCCTCCTCTATAAGTGACCCTGGGAGACTAGAGGCTCTACTGCCCCTCCTGCTATTCTGTTCGATTTCACTGCTGAGCTTCTTTCGGTCTGGGAAGAATCCAGTGCTAATTTTTTTAAAGTTCCGGGCTTCTCTGCAGCTGGGCTTTCCTGTCCCAGAGGCTCCTTGCCTGGCTTTAGCCTGGCTCCTCACGGGGCCCCTCCCCCACTTGATTCTTTTTTTTTTTTTTTTTTCCTGCCTTCCTACCTTGTTAGAAGTGAAAACCCTTCTCTCTGTAGCATTCCAGATGTTCTCTCTAAATCTCAGGTCAAACTCTTAGGTTTTCAGGATGATTTGAAAGTAATCTAGGTAAGTTGGTGGGGCCAGGTGAGGTGAGGATCCTACTCCTCCGCCATCTTGCCCTTCCCACATCCACGCTAAATTTCTAATGTTGTCTTCCATTTATTCAAATTTACAAAATTTTCCAATATCTCTGTGGGAGCAAGTTGCAGAATTTGTTGTTTTGTTTTATTCATTTACATGGTAACTTATTTACTTTTCTGTTCAATAATTTGTTCATGTGAGCTCATGTTTTTTGGAATTTTTTTCTGTGGGATTTCTTTGGGATTTAGATTTAAAACAGGTTTTTCTAGGGATGCCTGGGTAGCTCAGTGGTTGAGCATCTGCGTTCAGCCCAGGGCATGATCCTGGAATCCCAGGATTGAGTCCCACATTGTACTCCCTGCATGGAGCCTGTTTTCTCTCTACCTGTGTCTCTCCCTCCCTCTTTGTGTCTCTCATGAATAAATAAATAAAATCTTTAAATAAATAAAACAGGTTCTTCTAAAGAAGTTTTCCTCTGACTCTGCTTGGTGTCTCTATAACTTTAAAGTTTAAGCCTGGATTCATAGGTCACATAGTGTGAAGTCTAGCTACATAACTGTGATTTTAGGCTGTGATTTTACATTCTTAGGAAGGATTTTTTTTTTCTTTTCTGTTATTCCAAGAGTGAAATCAGGACAAGGAATCTTCTTTTAGGGAGAATCTCTCCTGATTCTGCATCATGAGGTTATATCCTTTCCCTATGGTAGCAACCCAAGTACCCAAGTGTCCATGGATATACATACTGTCTATATGAGGTACAGTTTAAATTTAAAGACAAATCATTTGAAAGTGAAATGATGAAATAAGATAGATCATGTAAATAACAGCCAAAAGAGAGTTGGATTAGTTATATTAATGTAAGACAAAATACATTAAAGAAAATTGTTATTGAGGCAAAAAGACTTTTTATAATAATAAATAAAATGTGCCAGCACATCAAGAAACTCACAGTAATAACAAACATGCATGCATCTAATAATAGGGAATTAAAATACGTAAAGCAAAAATTGACAGACCTGAAGGGAAAAACAGATATTTTGACAATAATAGATACTTTAATAACCCACTTTCAAAAATGGAGAAAAACTATAAATAGAAGGTTTGGCAGGGAAACAGAAGACTTGAAAAATACTTCAAAGCAACTAGATCTAATAGATATCTATAGAACACTCAACTGAACAACAGAATACACATTGTTCTTAAGTGCACATGAGGCTTTCTGCAAGATAAGCCACATAATGAAACCTGTCAATAAATTCAAAAGTATTGAATTAACATTACAGAATACAAGATCAATATACAAACATTCGTATTTCTATAAACTAGAAATGAAGACCTTGAAAATGAAATTAAGAAAACAATTACATCTACAAAAGTATCAAAAAGAATACAATATTTAAGAAAGAATTTCACAAAATAAATGTAAGACTTGTGTGTTGAAAACTAAAAAAAATCAATGAAAGAAAGGAAAGAAGATCTAAACAAACTTAAAGGCATTTATGTTCATGAACTGAAACTTAATATTTTTAAGGTGGCAATGCTTTCCAAAATAATCCACAGACTGAGTGCAATACTTATCAAAACCTCAGCTGGCTCTTTTTTCCCTGAAATTGCCAAGTTGATTCCAAAATCTGTGGGAAAATTCAAGAAATCCATAATAGCCAAAACAATCTGGAAAGAAGAACAAATTTAGAGAACTCACATTTCTGATTTCAAAACTTACTACTAAGCTATAATAACCGAGACAGTGTGGTGTGGTGCTGCTATAAAGATAGATATAAAGTTATACTCAAATGCCCACCAATTGATTAACATAAACACAATTTGATATACTCATAAAATAGAATATCATTCCAACATAAGTAGATTTGGAAAAGAGACAAATATCCCATGCAGAAGAATTCCAAATAATTTATGTAGATATTCCACCTTCATGGAGGTGGAACATAACTCCTCACCCCTTCAGTCAAGGATGAGCATAGTGACTTCCTTCCAAGAGATTTACCATGTAAAGGGATAAAACAAGCTATTTTATAGTGGAGATAACTGAGAGTCATTATTTCAGCTAGTTGATTAAGGTCAACATCAATAGTTATGAGTCATATTGATAGTATATACCCTTGATGTGATGTGGTAATAATGGCACTTTAACCCTGTAGTCTCCCTCCTAAAAGCCCATAACCCCCATATAATCATAAGAAAAACACCAGAAAAATCCTAATTGAGGTACATTCTACAAAAACCTGAACAGTACTCTTCACAACTGTCAATGCTATTGAGAGCAAGTTATGTCTGTGAAACCATCATAGCCAATGTGATACCTTGAATGGCATTCTGAAATAGAAAAAGAGCATTAGAGGGAAACTGATGAAATCTGAAAAGAGAAGTATGGACATTAGTTAACAATAATGTATCAATATTGGCTCATTAATTGTGGCAAATGTAGATATTAATGTAAGATATTAATAATAGGGGAAGCTGGGTATGGTGTATTGGGAACTCCCTGTAGCATGTTTGTAATTTTTCTGTAAATTTAGATCTATTTTAAATTTCAGCAAAAGAAACAGTCAACAAAACCAAATGACAGTCTACAGAATGGGAGAAGATACTTGCAAAGTTCTTATCAGATAAAAGGCTAGTATCCAAAATCCATAAAGAACTTATCAAATCAACACTACTAAAAAAATCTTATCTTTGAAAAGATAGAAATGTGAGTAGTCATACTGAGCTGGCATCATAGGCCCAATTCGTAAATAAGATTGTTCCGAGTTGCTGATAAATGAATATTTTAGGGGCTTACGTGAAATAATAAGGTGAAAAAATGACAGATCAAGATCCCATGCCTCTTCCTTCACTTCAGGGAAACAAACTTCTGAATTATTATTGGAAATTTCTGAAGACCCTGGGCCGGAAGTTCCAGTTTAGAGATCTCGGTGGTAAACAATCTTATACAGTGATTCTTACATATTTTGTGCTAACATATCACAATGAGAGTCTTAACAAACCTAGCCATTTCACATGGCGTTTTACATCTATCAGCTACATAATTCGTAATCCAGAGTTTAAAAACTCCTCATCTAGTCCATTTTGCTTATGTGTAAATAAAGAAACAGAAGCAGATGCTCTCACTGTCCTACATTAAGGGGAGGCAGCTTTAGAAATGGGACTTTGTACTTTTTTTTTTGTACTGTCTACTTTTCCTTTGACTTCTGGAAAGTGCTTCTTCCACTGTATCAAACCAGTTACTATTAACTCTATCTCCAAAATATGTCCCCTAACTTGTTCACTGCTGTTTTTACTTGTTGGGTTTTCCACTCCCACTCTTAAATTTCAGGTTCCAGGCATCGACTTACTAAAATATATATCTGTCTAAATCAATCTGGTACTTTTAACCATTCAAAAGTTCTTTCCTCTGATGATTAGTATCAAGCTTGAATGTTTTACCACAACCTACAACCTAGTTGGATTCTCCTTATCCAACTTCATCTCTTTCCACTCTCTGTGTTAAAAGTGTATGCTTTACTATTCCTTTTATGGATGTTTATCTCTTTTTCACTCAAAATACAGCTCTATATAACACTAATCTATATCCTTTATATTTTTATTTTACCAAACTATAGACTAAAGGCACCCTCAATAGCTTGATATAGATCAATTCAAACACAAAGATCTAGTATCTATGGATTTTACTCATAGAATTTTAATTGTATGTTCCAAACCAAAAATAGTTTATTCTATAGTAGTTTTTAGTTATATGATTTAACAATATTTCACTAGCAGAACATTACATATGAAAGGAGTAAAGTATAGTCATTGTGATTAGAATGAAGGCCTCTAAATAGGATCATAATCATCATGACAATAGGATCATCCTCCATATTCGTATATGATTGCTTGATAAGAAGGGATGTTTGCTAGCTCTTTTAGCACTCCATGAGCCAATTCAGGAGATTAGCTATATGCTTGGTGAGAAATGGCATCTGGTGGCTAATGTTAGTTGTACTTCACTTTATTCAAATTCATGAGAAGTCTCTGTGAAGAAAGGAGGATACACTAACCCTGTTTGGGTTTTTTTTTTTTTAGGAATTTGATGATCTACTCAGTAACAGTACCTCACATGAACCAAAATAAACTTCAAGCTCACCCCTACATTTTCTGTGAGCTGATTGCTGATATGCTCTGCTTCCTTCTGATGTTGAGATCTGACAATTCTTTCTATATCTCTTTTAATTTCTGAAACTGTTATTCTATCGTATTAAGAGGGATATTGCTTTCTATTCCTGATCTATGGATTATTTGTAAATTGTTTTTATAAAGATAAGTTTAAAAGAAATATTAGGACCCACAGAAATAGTTATCTTGATCATCCTTCAATATTATTTTCCACATTGTAGTCTAATATATCAGAAATTTCTGTTTCTATTTTTCCCTATCTACTGCCCCTGCTAACTCCAAGAAAGTTTGCATTTTATATGAATGCCAAGATTTATCTAAGCCCTTCTTAGCTCTGTACCATCTCTTCTACACCATAGGCTAGGGTTTGCAAATGCAATGAACAACAACAAAAACAAACAAGCAAAACAAAACAAAAAGCAGTTGTATTGAGAATTTCAGTGAATGAATCTGGTCATATCTACTTTTTTTTTTCCATAAGCATACAGAAAACAGCATGACTAAATGCTTGACAAGTAAACAGCAGCCAAAATTTAATTTCAGGCTCCAGGATACAGCAGGTCATGGTGAAGATTATGGTAAACTACATAAATTGCCTGTGAGAGAACCACTTTTCAATGTTGGCCAAATGTTACTTCGATGGAACACAGGAAAGATTTTTTTTATGTTTCAAACAGGAGATCTGAATTTTTATATGAAATCTTCCATTATTTTTAAACGTTGACAAAAAAAATTCACTTAAAATTAAGTGTATGACTAAAACATTTTGAAGGTTAAAACTCTACTGAGCAAATAAAATATATTAATGAGCTGGATTCAATCCATAGGCAACAGCATAATCTCTGTATTAGTTTTTTCCTCTATTTTACGTTTCTTTTAAACTACGTAACTGTTTCCTCTGAGTAGCATTGTGGTCTCTTCATTTTCTAAAATCTTTATTTTCCTATTAACAGTCTTTGTTCTTCATTTATCATATTTCTTAGATCAGTGTTAGCAGAAATAGAATGCAAACCAAGGGTGTAATTGTAAATTTTCTAGGGGGTCACAATTTTTCAAAGTGAGCCCCATGCTCAGTGTGTTTGGGATTCCGGCACCCTCCTAAGGAGTTACATTTTAAAAAATTAAAAGAAACATGAAATTAACTTTATTGCTATTTTTATTTAACATGATTTATACAAAATACCATCATTTGAACATGAAATAGATGTGAAAAATAATTAGATGTGACGAGGGGCAAGACGGCGGAAGAGTAGGGTCCCCAAGTCACCTGTCCCCACCAAACTACCTAGATAACCTTCGAATCATCCTGAAAATCTATGAATTCGACCTGAGATTTAAAGAGAGAACAGCTGGAATGCTACAGTGAGAAGAGTTCGCGCTTCTATCAAGGTAGGAAGACGGGGGGGAAAAAAGAAATAAAGAAACAAAAGGCATTCAAGGGGGAGGGGCCCCGCGAGGAGCCGGGCTAAGGCCGGGGCGAGTGCCCCCAGGACAGGAGAGCCCCGTCCCGGGGAAGCAGGAGCTGCACCGACCTTGGTGGGGGAGGGGGAAAGGCGCTCCCAGGGAGTTAGAGCAGGACCCAGGAGGGCGGGGATGCCCTCGGGCTCCCGGGAACACTAACAGACACCTGCGCCCCGGGGGAGTGCGCCGAGCTCCCTGAAGGGCTGCAGCACGCACGGCGGGACCCAGGAGCAGCTCGGAGGGGCTCCGGCAGCGGCTCCGCGGAGGGGGCTGCGGGGCGAGAGCACAGGGCGCCGGGACACAGCCCAGGATCCGGCCTCCCCCCCGACAGGCAGAGGCCAGGAGGGCCCAGGACAGCAAGGACGCTCCTCCCCCGAGCTGAGCAGATCAGCTGCCCCACCCCGGAGCCTCCAGGCCCTGCAGACGGAGAGCTCTGCAGTCACTGCAGGAGCTGACTCCAGGGCTCCAGAGCTGGCCACCACCACTGCGGTTGTTCCTACTGGGGCCTCACGGGGTAAACAACCCCCACTGACCCCTGAACCAGGCAGGGGGCAGAGCACCTCACCCAAGTGCTAACACCTGAAAATCAGCACAACAGGCCCCTCCCTCAGAAGACCAGCAAGATAGACAAGTTCCAGGCGAAGTCATGGGACATAAAGTATACAGAATCAGAAGATATTTCCCCGTGTGTGTGTGTGTGTTTTATTTCTTTTTGCTTCCCCCACCCTTTTTATTCCTTTCTTTCTTTTTCTTTCTCTTTTTATTCTTCTCTTTTCTTTCCTTCATTCTCTCCTCTCTTTTTCTACTTTTTCCAATACAATTTATTTTTGGCCACTCTTCACTGAGCAAAATGACTAGAAGGCAAACCTTACCTCAAAAGAAAGAATCAGAAACAGTCCTCTCTCCCACAGTGTTACAAAATTTGGATTACAATTCAATGTCAAAAAGCCAATTCGGAAGCACTACTATAAAGCTACTGGTGGCTCTAGAAAAAAGCATAAAGGACTCAAGAGTCTTCATGACTGCAGAATTTAGATCCAATCAGGCAGAAATTAAAAGTCAGTTGAATGAGATGCAATCCAAACTAGAAGTCCTAATGATGCGGGTTAACGAGGTGGAAAAACGAGTGAGTGACATAGAAGACAAGTTGATGGCAAAGAAGGAAACTGAGGAAAAAAGAGACAAAAAATTAAAAGACCATGAGGATAGATTAAGGGAAATAAACGACAGCCTGAGGAAGAAAAACTTACGTTTAATTGGGGTTCCCAGGGTGCTGAAAGGGACAGAGGGCCAGATATGTATTTGAACAAATCATAGCTGAAAACTTTCCTAATCTGGGAAGGGAAACAGGCATTCAGATCCAGGAGATAGAGACATCCCCCCCTAAAATCAATAGAAACCGTTCAACACCTCCACATTTAATAGTTAAGATTGCAAATTCCAAAGATAAAGAGAAGAGCCTTAAAGCAACAAGAGACAAGAAATCCCTGACTATTATGGGGAGGACTATTAGGGTAACAGCAGACCTCTCCACAGAGACCTGGCAGGCCAGAAAGGGCTGGCAGGATATATTCAGGGTCCTAAATGAGAAGAACATGCAACCAAGAATACTTTATCCAGCAAGGCTCTCATTCAGAATGGAAGGAGAGATAAAGAGCTTCCAAGACAGGCAGGAACTGAAAGAATATGTGACCTCCAAACCAGCTCTGCAAGAAATTTTAAGGGGGACTCTTAAAATTCCCCTTTAAGAAGAAGTCCAGTGGAACAATCCACAAAAACAAGGTCTGAATAGATATCATGATGACACTAATCTCATACCTTTCAATAGTTACTCTGAACGTGAACGGGCTTAATGACCCCATCAAAAGGCGCAGGGTTTCAGACTGGATTAAAAAAAGCAGGACCCATCTATTTGCTGTCTACAAGAGACTCATTTTAGACAGAAGGACACCTACAGCCTGAAAATAAAAGGTTGGAGAACCATGTACCATTCAAATGGTCCTAAAAGAAAGCAGGGGTAGCCATCCTTATATCAGATAAACTAAAATTTACCCCGAAGACTGTAGTGAGAGATGAAGAGGGACACTGTATCACACTTAAAGGATCTATCCAACAAGAGGACTTAACAATCCTCAATATATATGCCCCGAATGTGGGAGCTGCCAAGTATATCAATCAATTAATAACCAAAGTTAAGACATACTTAGATAATAATACACTTATACTTGGTGACTTCAATCTAGCACTTTCTACACTCGATAGGTCTTCTAAGCACAACATCTCCAAAGAAACGAGAGCTTCAAATGATACACTGGACCAGATGGATTTCACAGATATCTACAGAACTGTACATCCAAACTCAACTAAATAGACATTATTCTCAAGTGCACATGGAACTTTCTCCAGAATAGACCACATACTGGGTCACAAATCAGGTCTGAACCGATACCAAAAGATTGGGATCGTCCTCTGCATATTCTCAGACCATAATGCCTTGAAATTAGAACTAAATCACAACCAGAAGTTTGGAAGGACCTTAAACTCGTGGAGGTTAAGGGCCACCCTGCTAAAAGATGAAAGGGTCAAACAGGAAGTTAAGGAAGAATTTAAAAGATTTGTGGAAACTAATGAGAATGAAGATACAACCGTTCAAAATCTTTGGGATGCAGCAAAAGCAGTCCTGAGGGGGAAATACATCACAATACAAGCATCCATCCAAAAACTGGAAAGAGCTCAAATACAAAAGCTAACCGTACACCTAAAGGAGCTAGAGAAAAAACAGCAAATAGATCCTACACCAGATCAGAAAGAAGAGAGTTAATAAAGTTTCGAGCAGAACTCAACGAAATCAAGACCAGAAGAATTGTGGAACAGATCAACAAAACCAGGAGTTGGTTCTTTGAAAGTATTAATAAGATAGATAAACCATTAGCCAACCTTATTAAAAAGAAGAGAGAGAAGACTCAAATTAATAAAATCATGAATGATAAAGGAGAGATCACTACCAACACCAAGGAAATACAAACGATTTTAAAAACATATTATGAACAGCTATACGCCAATAAATTAGGCAATCTAGAAGAAATGGACGCATTCCTGGAAAGCCACAAACTACCAAAACTGGAACAGGAAGAAATAGAAAACCTCAACAGGCCAATAACCAGGGAGGAAATTGAAGCAGTCATCAAAAACCTCCCTAGACACAAAAGTCCAGGGCCACATGGCTTCCCAGGGGAATTCTATCAAACGTTTAAATAAGAAACCATACCTATTCTACTAAAGCTGTTTGGAAAGATAGAAAGAGATGAAGTACTTCCAAATTCGTTCTATGAGGCCAGCATCACCTTAATTCCAAAACCAGAGAAAGACCCCACCAAAAAGGAGAATTATAGACAAATATCCCCGATGAACATGGATGCAAAAATTCTCAACACGATACTAGCCTATAGGATCCAACAATACATTAAGAAAATTATTCACCATGACCAAGTAGGATTTATTCCCAGGACACAATGTGATTCATCATATCAGCAAGAGAAGAACCAAGAGCCATATGATCCTCTCATTAGATGCAGAGAAAGCATTTGACAAAATACAGCATCCATTCCTTATAAAAACTCTTTAGTTTATAGGGATAGAGGGAACATTCCCCAACATCTTAAAAGCCATCTACCAAAAGCCCACAGCAAATATAATTCTCAATGGGGAAGCAGTGGGAGCCTTTCCCTTAAGACCAGGAACAAGACAGGGATGTCCACTCTCACCACTGCTATTCAACATAGTACTGGAAGTCCTAGCCTCAGCAATGAGACAACAAAAAGATATTAAAGGCATTAAAATTGGCAAAGAAGAAATCAAACTCTCTCTCTTTGCCGATGACATGATACTCTACATAGAAAACCCAAAAGACTCCACCCCAAGATTGCTAGAACTCATACAGCAATTTGGCAGTGTGGCAGGATACAAAATCAATGCCCAGAAGTCAGTGGCATTTCTGTACACTAACAATGAGACTGAAGAAAGAGAATTAAGGAGTCAATCACACTTACAATTGCACCCCAAAGCATAAGATACCTAGGAATAAACCTAACCAAAGAGGTAAAGGATTTATACCCTAAAAAGTATAGAACACTTCTGAAAGAAATTGAGAAAGACACAAAGAGATGGAAAAATATTCCATGCTCATGGATTGGCAGAATTAATATTGTGAAAATGTCAATGTTACCCAGGGCAATTTACACGTTTAATGCAATCCCTATCAAAATACCATGGACTTTCTTCAGAGAGTTAGAACAAATTCTTTTAAGATTTGTGTGGAATCAGAAAAGACCCTGAATAGCCAGGGGAATTTTACAAAAGAAAACCGTAGTTGGGGGATCACAATTCCAGATTTCAGGTTGTACTACAAAGCTGTGGTCATCAAGACAGTGTGGTATGGCACAAAAACAGACACATAGGTCAATGGAACAGAATAGAGAATCCAGAAGTGGACCCTCAACTTTATCTCTCTTAATTCTGGGAAATGAACCCCGGGTGATGGAAGGGGAGGGGGTGGTTGGTGGGGGTGCCTGGTGATGGGCACTGAGGGGGGCACTTGACAGGATGAGCACTGGGTGTTATTCTGAATGTTGGCAAATTGAACACCAATAAAACATAAATTTATTATTAAAAATAATTAGATGTTTTAATAAATTAGTGAGGGATAATTTCTTTTTAAAAATATTTAATTTATTTATTCATGAGAGACCCAGAGTGAGGCAGACACAGGCAGAGGGAGAAGCAGGCTCTCTGCAGGGAGCCTAATGTGGGATTTGATCCCAGATCCAGGATTTATGCCCTGTGCCAAAGGCAGATGCTCAACCTCTGAGCCACCTAGGCATCCCAGTATGGGATAATTTCATAAGTCCTCAACATCCAATGTGCATTTTATGTTAACCTCGTTTTTTAGTTTGGAGTAGCCACATTTCAAGTGTACAGTAGTTTATCTACAGCTCATGGACAACTGTTGTTGGAAAGCAAAGTCTTAGACTCTCCCAGAGGTTTTCAAACCAGCTACTCATCTCCTTTAAAACTGTGTGTTTTGGGGATGTTTGGGTGGCTCAGTGGTTAAGCTTCTGCCTTTGACTCAGGACGTGATCCCAGGATCCAAGATCAAGTTCCACATTGGGCTCCCTGTGAGGAGCCTGCTTCTCCCTCTGCCTGTATTTCTGCCCCTCTCTCTGCATCTCTCATGAATAAATAAATAAAATCTTTAAAAAAAAACCTGTGTTTTGTTTAATATCAATAATGTTCTTGATTCCTCTTTCCTATCTTACACCCTATTTAGGAAGTTTACCTAAATACCTAGGTATAAATTTAATCAAAGATCTGTATTTTGAAAACTATAAGACATTAATGAAATATATTGAAGAAGACACAAATAAATGGAAAAATAATCCATGTTCATGGATTGAAAGAATCACCATTGTTAAAATGTCCATATTACCCAAAGCAATCTAAAGATTCAGTGCAATCTCTATCAAAATTCCAATGGCTTTTGGAAAAAACAGACACAGATCAATGGAACAGAATAGAAATGCCATAAATAAATCCATGCATACATGCTCAATTAATTAACGATAAAGGAGCCAAGAATATACAACAAGGAAAGACACTCTCTTCAATAAATGGTACTGGGAAAACTGGAGAGCCACATGCAAAAAAAAAAAAAAAAAAGAAAATTGATAACTATCTTATATCCTACACAAAAATTAACTCAAAATGAGATAAGTACTTAAATGTAAGACTTGAAACCGTAAAACTCTCAGAAGGAAACATTGGCTGTAAGTTCCTTGACATAGGTCTTGTTGATGATATTTTGAATCTGACACCAAAACCAAAACTAATAAAAGAAAAAACAACTGGGACTGCATTGGAATAAAAGGCTTTTACGCAGCAACGGAAGCCAAACAAAATGAAAAGGTACCCTATTAATGGAATAAAATATTTGCAAATCATATATACAGTTAAGGACTAATATCCAAAATACATAAAGAACTCCCACAATTCAATAGCAAAGCAAAACAAAACAAAACAAAACAAAAAAACAATTTGATTAAAAATTTCCTTTAGTAATGCCCCCAGGCTTCCCTTCTATCTTCCTTAGGGGGAAAAAAAAAGATTTTAATTATTTATTTGAAAAAGAGAGTGAGAGAGACAAGAGAGCATGGGCATGGGGAGGGACAGAGTGAGGAAGAAGCAGACTTCCTGCTGAGTAGAGAGCCCAAGGAGCAGGGCTCAGTCCCATGGCTCCATCCCATGGCTCCATCCCAGGACCCCAGGATCACCATCTGAGCCAAAGGCAGATGCTTAACCGACTGAGCCACCCAAGCAGCCCTCTTCTATCTTCCTTTTAAAACATACCTGCCAGGATGCCTGGATGGCTCAGCAGTTGAGCATCTGCCTTTACCTCAGGGAGTGATCCCGAAGTCCCGGGATTAAGTCCCGCATAGGGCTTCCTGCATGGAGCCTGCTTCTCCCTCTGCATGTGTCTCTGCCTCTCTCTCTCTCTCTCTCTCTCTCTCTCTGTCTGTCTCTTATGAATAAATAAATAAAATCTTTAAAAGGGATGCCCGGGTGGCTCAGCGGTTGAGTGCCTGCCTTCCGCCCAGATTGTGATCCTGGGATCCAGGATCGAGTGCCGCATCAGGCTCCCTGCAAAGAGCCTGCTTCTCCCTTTGCCTATGTCTCTGCCTCTCTCTGTGTGTGTGTCTCTCATGAATAAATAAATAAATCTTAAAAAATATATATTTAACAAATAAAACATACCTGACATGATGAGATACAAAAATACCAAAGGGCAATGGAAATCAGTTTCATTTGATCAAATTCCCCAGTTCTGTGGCTCTGAAGCTAAATTCATTGCTATTAAACATTGGTTCACTGTGTTTGTATCCCTTCATGACCACAGGATCCCTGAAGTATGTTGACTTGGAAAAAGATTCTAAAGGCATCCAGGAGGTTCATGCTCCAAGTTAGGTCTCAGAACCTAGAGAGAGGACACCATCTTCGTTCGTTGAGTTGTATCCCTTCAAGGGAGAAAGTCAGGCTGAATAGGACTTGAAGGCTTCACTTAGCCTCATCACTATCAAGTTCCAGCAACATCTGATTGTGCAGAGGTACAAACAAACCAGAAAGATTTATTTGTAGAAGTCACTAATGCCTTCTGTATTCCTATGTGTGTAGCAACCAGAGTACAGCCAAGCGTATTTATTCTAAACCTTTGTTGATGTGACCTGGAGAAGGAGCTAAGTATTCTTGGCTCATCCAAATGCTTTTATAACTGGTGTGTGTCTTAAAATAAGCTGAGTCAAAAGTGCTTGTTTCCTGAGTGCTGCCCAAGTGCATTAATGAGGTGGCCTTCTGCTAGGTAGAGCATCCTGGTATCCTGCTGGCATATGGGGCTGTCTCCCATCCTTTTTGCTTTGGCAGGAAAGAATCACATAGCTCCTTGAAAGTTCTTTCTCTCTGTTGGAGGAGTTAATCACCAAATAGCAGATGGTGTGAAATGCCAGCAGTCATCCTGTGTTGTCTGAACCAAATACTCCGGTGTGAGACTTCCAAAAGGAAACCCATCATCCAAGGGGAGAGGGGTGGTTAATTTTATGTGTCATTTTGGCTATGCAGTGGGATGTTTGAACTGGTAAAATATTATTTCTGGGTGTGTCTGTGAGAGCCTCTCCAGAAGAGAGATAAGCATCTAACTGGTAGACTAAAGCAGATCACCCTCATTAAAGCTGGTGGCATCATCCAATCCACTGGAAGTCCAAATAGAACAAAAAGGTGGAGGAATATGGATCTTGCTCTCTTTACTTGGGCTAGGACATCTCTTTTCCTGTCCAAATACATTGCCGCTCCTGGTTCTAAGGCTTTCAGACTCAGACTGGGACTTACACAAAGGGCTTCTAATTGTCAGGCCTATGGACTCAACCTTCCATAGGCATACCTCATTTTATTGCACTTCGCTTTATTTTGCTTCACAGATACTGTGTTCTTTTCACAGATTGAAGGTTTGTAGCATCACTGCATTGAACAAGTCTATTCATGCCATGTTTTTCAACAGCATTTGGTCATCTCATGTCTGTGTACAGTTTGGTAATTCTCACAGTATTTCAAACTTTTTCATTATTATTATGCTTGTTATGGTGCTCTGTGCTCAGTATTATGATTCATTGGAAGCTCAGATGATGGTAGCATATTTTGGCAAAAAAAAGTATTTTATATTAAGGTATGTACATTGGGTTTTTTAGACATAATACTGCTCTACACTTGATAGAGTGCAGCTACTATAAATACTGAGGAACCAAAAAATTTGACTAGCTTTATTGTGATATTCACTTTATTGCAGTCATCTGGAACTGAACCTGAAATTTCTCTAAGGTATCTTTGCACCACCAGCTTTTCTGAGTCTTCAGCTTACAGATGACAAATCATAGAACTTCTTGGCCTCCATAATTCTGTGAACCAAATCCTGTAATAAGTCTTCTCTTATGCCTATGCTTACCTATATTTGTCTTTTCTATTGGTTCTGCTTCTCTGAAGAACCCTGAATGATACTAAGAGAAATTTCCCTCTCAGCCTGCCAAATATATGGATTCCAAGGTCTCAAATTCTCCAACATCTGCTTGAATCTATCTAATTTGGATGCAACTAGAGGGAGCTCTGGGGCATGCATGGGAGACACAATTGAGTCCAGCAGCCTACACCTTTCAGTGAGAATCAAGACAGCACCCTGGAAATCAGGTTTCCCATCAAAGACCATACCAGGCAAGTTTTGTGGTAGGTGAAGCAGACTTTGCCACCTTCTCTCCGCCTGTCCCATACTCCTCAAGGTGCTTACCCCACACTTGCCAACCAGCCTGATTTCCACATGTTCCTGGATCTCTGGCCTCTCCAGTTCTGTTCTGTCCCTACCTTCCCATTGCTGTAGACACACATACCTTGGGAGGTGGGAGGGTGTCCACTGCAGATAGTTATGACTGCGCATGCCTTCTGTTGTGCCCAAGATTGCGAATCTGAGAAACCACCAAGGAGCCTACACTGATGCAAACACACAAGGGTTTATTTACAAGCTTGAGCTTGGGTCCAAGTATACCTGCCACAGCAGGTGAGGTTTTAGATTAGTTTTAAGGGCTGGTCTAGGGGATCTCCAGAAGGGGTGGAGGAATTCCTCAAGTTCTGTTTACATTTGATATGGGGCCTTCAAGGACATTGAGCTCTGTTCTCATTCTAATATAGGACTTTCTAGGGCGTTAAGCTGTAAGCTGTTTTTTTCCTGTAACTGAAGTAATGTAAAGTTCAGCTCTTATTCACAGGGGCCTGGGATGGCTGTACTTGTGCTAACGCTGAACTGAAAGTGGAATGGCCTTAATTTTCTCGGCCTCCACAACTTCTACAATGACAGTGATGGTATCCACAGCAGAAAGAAATGGGCTTTGGGATTTCCTCCATGTAACTGTCACCCTCAATGTGGTGGAAACTCATTAAAAGTGGCAAACTACTGCTATACATGATTGCTGTGGCTCCACCGTCCAATCTTGAAGGTGGGTTATTTTTATTCCAGCTTTAGGTGAAGTAAGTTGTTCACACAGGTTAAGGACCTGGTCAAGGCAGAATAAAGAATGCTTTACTGCAAAAGAGGAGTTGTGACTTTGAAGGCTGTGTTCTTTTTTTTCCCCTTTTTTTCTTTCATAATGACATCCTGCCACTTTATTTTTTTTGAAATTACTTTATTGAGGTATGACTGTCATTTAAAAAGCCATACATATTTAATATGTACAGGTTTGGAGATAAATATGTACCCATGAAACCATCACCAACATCAAGGCCATAAATATATCCATCATATCCCAAAGTTTTCTCCAGCTCCCTTTATTATTTTTTTCATTTTGTAATAACCACACTTAACATAAATTCTACCCTCTTAGCAGATTTTATGTACATAATAAAGTGTTGTTAGCTTTAGGCATCATGCTGTAGAGTGGATCTCCAGAATTTGTTTGTCTTGTGTAACTGTGCCCTTTGACCATTACCTCCCTAGTTCCCCTCTCTCCAGCCCCTGGAAGCCATCTTCTACTCTGTGCTACATGTTTGACTCTTTTAGTTAGGTTGGTTCCACATATAAGTGAGATGATGCTTCTGCGTTTGGTTATTTCACTTAGCATAATGCCCTCAAGATCTATCCATGCTGTTGCAAAAGGAAGGATTTCTTGCTTTTTAAAGACTGAATAGGGCAGCCCCGGTGGCTCAGTGGTTTAGCACCGCCTTCAGCCTAGGGTATGATCCTGGAGACCTGGGATCGAGTCCCATGTCGGGCTCCCTGCATGGAGCCTGTTTCTCTCTCTGCCTGTGTGTCTGCTTCTCTCTCTCCCCTCCCCCGCTTATGAATAAATAAATAAAATCTTTTTTTTAAGAAAAAAGACTGAATAACATTCCATTGTATGTGTGTGTGCGTGCCTCTGTGTGTGTCTGTGTGTATATGTATGTATATATCACAACTACTTTATTCATACATTGAAGAACACTTAAGTAGTTTCCATGTCTTAACTGTTATGAATAATGTTATGATGAACATGGGTGTGCACATGTTTTTGAGATCCTGATTTTATTTCCTTTGAATACCAAGAAGTGGAATTACTGGATTGTATGGTAGTTTTATTTTTATTTTTCTGAGAAGTCTTTAGACTATTTTCCATAGTGGTAGAAGCAATTTACATTCCCACCAATAGGGCAAAGTGTTCCCTTTTCTTTACTTCCTAGCCAAAACCGTTATCTCTGGTCTTTTTGATAATAGCCATTCTAATATGTCTAAGGTGACATTTCCTTGTTGTCTTGATTTGTATTTCCCTCATGATTAGTGATATTAAACACTTTCTCATGTACCTGTTGGCCATCTGTATGTCTTCTTTGAAAAAAATGTCTATTACAGTCCTTTGACTATTTTTTTAAATAAATTTATTTTTTATTGGTGTTCAATTTGCCAACATACAGAATAACACCCAGTGCTCATCCTGTCAAGTGCCCCCCTCAGTGCCCATCACCCATTCACCCCCACCCCCCGCCCTCCTCCCCTTCCACCACCCCTAGTTCGTTTCCCAGAGTTAGGAGTCTTTATGTTCTGCCTCCCTTTCTGATATTTCCCACACACTTATTCTCTCTTCCCTTCTATTCCCTTTCACTATTATTTATATTCCCCAAATGAATGAGAACATATAATGTTTGTCCTTCTCTGATTGACTTACTTCACTCAGCATAATACCATTTTTTAAATCATGTTATTTTTTCCCTACTGAGTTATGCGAGTTCTTTATATATTTTGGATGTTAACCTCTTATCAGATATAAGGTTTGCAAATATTTTCTCCCATTTTCTAGATTGCTTTCCATTTTGTTGCTTGCTTCCTTTGCTTCACAGAAGCTTTTTGTTTCATGTAGCCCCACTGTAGCCAGCCCTGTCACAGTGAATCTCTGGAGCCATCTTGCCTCTTTCTCAAATAACCAACAACATGTGGAAGGAGGGAGGATTGTACAGTGACAGCAGGGTCAGGGAGGTGCCAGAGAAGGTGATCTTTCAGCATCCTGCAGATTCTATCATCTGGCAGCAAGACTACCCCTATTGACATCTAAAGGGCAAACAGCAAATGGTCTTGTGGATGTGTCTATATTCAAGGCTGGATCACCTGCAGAAGAGTGTGATATGTGACTCTTGCACTGGAATGTATACAGGTGCTGTCTACACATTTCAAACACTGAATGCCTGAAAAAAAGCAAAGTAGAAGTATCAGAGGTTCTGGAGTGAAAAAGGAATGGGATCTCTTCTCTTCCCACTTCCACCATTTTTCGCTGTATAGGTGTTTGCATATTGTCTAAACTTTCTGAATATTAGTTTTCTCATCTATGAAATAAGAATAATATCTACCTCATTTGTCAGTGAAGATTAAGTGACAGAGTATATATGCATATGGAAACCACTGCCCAGGGTTCCCCTGGAGGTCAGAAAGAGTCATCCGATTGTCATTACTATGAAGAACCTTGCAGCTGCTGAATATTGGAAGCAGAGTCTGAGAGGGAGAGGCCAAGAAGATGAAGCAAAGATTTCTGGGCTGGAATCCCAGCTGGCTGCTCACTCACTATAGAACATCAGGGAACTTCCTTTACCTCTTTAAAGCCCTTTATTTTTTTTATTTATTGAATTTTTGTTTTGATACAGTGTTATATTAGTTTCAGGGGTACAATATAGTGATTCAACAATTCTATACATTACCCAGTGCTTATCAGTACAAGTGTACTCCTTAGTCTTCATCACCTATTTAACCCATTTCTCTCCCTCCACCTCCCTCTGGTAATGATCAGTTTGTTCTCTGTAGTGAAGAGTCTACTTCTCTCTCTCTCTCTCTCTCTCTCTTTCCTTTGTTTGTTTGCTTTGTTCCTTAAATTCCACATATGAGTGAAATTGTATGGCATTTGTCTTTCTCTGACTGATGTGTTTTGCTTAGCATTATATTCTCTAGCTCAATCCATGCCATTGCAAATGGCTAGATTTTATATACTCCCCAAAGCAATCCACAGATTTAATGAAATTCCTGTCAAAATTCCAACACATTTCTTTTTACAGAACTGGAACAAACAATCCTAAAATTTGTGTAGAACCACAAAAGACCCTGAATAGCCAAAGCAATCTTGAGAAAGAAAAATAAAACTGAAGGTATCACAATCCCAGATATCAAGATATACTACAAAGCTGTGGTAATCAAAATAGTACAGTAATGACACAATAGACCCATAGATCAATATATCAGAATAGAAAACCCAGAAATAAACCTATAATTATAAGGTCAATCTTCAACAAAGGAGAAGATAATGTGTAATGGGTAAAAAAAAAACAGTATCTTCAATAAATGGCATTGGAAAACTGGTCAGCTATATACAAAATAATGAAACTGGACAACTTTCTCACACCATACACAAAAGACCTAAATGTGAGACCTGAAACTATAAAAATCCTGGAAGAGAGCACAATCAACAATTTATCTGATCAGCAATAATAACATTTCTCTAAATCTCTTTAAACCTCTCTCCCCGCATCTGCAATGTGAGAATAGTAGCAAGTTACTAAATGATGGAAAGAGTCTAGGGGCACTCCATTTAGAGATTTCTAGCTGTTTTAGCCAAAGATGTCAACATCAGTGGGGTTGGGATGGCAGGAGCAAGTGTGAGAGATGTTTACACATTTTTCTTCTTTCTGTTGGATTTCCCATTGATGCACAATTGTAGTAGACACGCTTTCCACAAGGAAGGCTTTCTAGGAAAAGAAAAAAGCCAAAACCTCACTAGTTATTAGCTTTCTGTGTTAGGCTTAGCTTTGCCTAGTCAGAATAATCTACTCAACAATACACACATTTTTGTATAGGATTGTCTGCAGACACCAAACTCTGTGACTGTGTTAAAAATTAAGCCAGTAGTATGATAGTCAGTCTCCTTTCCCTAGACCATATCAATGACATGCTCATTGAACTGGATCTTGTCTATGAGGTGAAATTTAAGGGTTAAGGAAATGAAGATTTCAATCTGAGAATACAAAGAAAGTACATTTTTGGTAGCTGATGGGAAATCTTATCATTGTTAGTACTAGTCCAGCTCTCTGTGTCTTGCATGTGGGTCAAAAACGCCCCCAGTGATTAATGGTGTAACTTCACGGAACTGCCATATCATGAGGAAAGTATCAGCAGGCTGACCATGCTGCCAACCAAAGCCTCCACCCCCACCCTTGGCCATCACCTCCACATCAGCACCCAGTACCATAGACAGCTGATGTGAGCACCATGGCACCAAGAGCATGCACCTGATCCTGCTCAAGCACAGCCATAGCACAAACTGATTTGAAGGAGCCACTGAAAGCTGTTGATGTTGTCAAGATGCTTGATCCATCAAAAGCAAATTCTGCAAAACAACAAGGTCAGAAAACCTTTATGTTTCTTACATCATACGAAAAGCAAAACTTGAAGTCAGCAAAGTTGGAACCAAAGCTTCTGCAGTGACAGCTAGGAATCTAATCACAAGGTCATTACATCCTTTGGTTATTGTAGACAGATATTTTTTATCTTTCATCTAATATAACCCCATAAGTGCTGCCTTACTCTTGGGGTGTACAAACCAACCCTGAAGAGTACACAAAAGAAACCAGGCAAAGCAAAGAATGCTTGGCTATGAAGGAGGCACTACTTCTCTATATTTTTTATAGTTCTGTTATATATTTTTGTACAGTATTTTCTTTTTTAAAATTAATTATTAGGAATGGATACTCAAATATACAAGAATTTCTGCTCAGGGATGTACTCTAGAGGGAGAACAGGGCAGGGCAGCTGGAACCCTATAACAGAGAAATGAAGAGGAAGACTTCAAAATGCCTAAGTGATACCTTAAACTAATGAAGAGTTACAATCCACTTGAGTATTTACAATCCACTTCAGGATTTGTGTTTTGTTTTGTTTCTACATGTGGCTTTCCAGAAGAAATTTAATCAGTTTGTTGAGGACAGGAGAGACATTTAATGGTGGTTGCTTTCATTTTTTACGGAAAAAATTATTTGCCTTTAAAAATTTTCCCTAAGTCCTGATAGTAAGCATTATGTGAGGAAGTAGAAATGGTGAAGTCACTATATTCTTTGTGTGTTTTTGTTGTTTTATATGATGCATGTATTCTCTAAAATAAAGTTTTAGAAAATTTTTTGAATTTTAAAAATAAAGTGTGAGCCATGCTGAGTATCAGGAAAGCCCTGGCCTCTTCCTTGCCCAGCCTCAAGCTAGAATAGAGCGGTTGTGGCTTAATGTTAAGCACAGGCTTCAGTGTTGAAATATGGGAATCCTCAGTTTACCCCTAACTTATGTAGGTGAACTTCGTATCTGCCAGACACTGTTCTGAGCACTTATAATCATCATCCCATTTGATTCTTACAACAACCCTGGGAGGCCCTGTGTTTCCCAATGCCTTTCACAGCTGTAGAAATTGAGCAAGAGCAATGAGGTCATCTGCTGTATCACTGGGCATTTGAACCAGGCACAATGGCTATTGAGTCTGTGCTCTTGATTATTATTATCACTAGTATTTTTATTGTTTTGGTAAAAGACAAATGGAGCAAAAAGAGATAACCAGGTCAGGAGATTTGAGATGTATTTCGCTGCAGTATGCCTTTATCCTAGCAAACCAATCAAGGCAAATACACACACACACACACACACACAAGGTACTTTTTATCTTTGACACTTGTGTCAACTTGTAACCATATTGGAGCTAGAAAAATTATTAGGGAAATGTCATTGCTACTACAGTGATGTATGAAATGTCAGAAAATATTGACTGATTTTCAGAGTTTTAAGAGGCAACGCTCCATTCTCCCAAGGTAATTAATTTGGAAGAGGAGGAAATGCCAGTTAGTATATCTCAGTGTCAGTGCGTCTAGGTCCTGCTGCTGCTGAGTTATAGAAAAGGGTACATCCAGTTCTCCCTCTGGGCTGACACCACAACTAGCACCAAGCAGTGGCCAGAGCAGTGACAGGTCCTCTTCTGTGCATGTGTTTCCTGTCACTGTGCAGGGAAGCACATTTTGAATCCCATTCCCACCTGCCGATCCTCTTTTACAAATGAAAAAACTGAGTCTTACATAAATGACAAAAATGCAGGCTAAAGGTATAGCTAGTGCATAGTAGATAAGTAATCAACTCTTGCTTCCCCAAATCCAGGCTTTCTCTACCAGACCAGCTTTTACCTGAGCAGTTATTAGCTGCCAACCATGGCATCAAGTCAAAAGACCCTTTGTAGGGCATTCTAGAAATGTATCCTCTATCACTTTCATCCATACTCTGAACACTGCTTCCTTGATGGATAATTGAAAGGCATGAAACTGCTTGCAGGACATGACACATCTACTGCTTCCATTTCCCCAAACTTCCAGACAGAAAAGGAACTCAGAAATATAAATTGCCTGGGAATCCTAGGGTAAGAATGAATTTTTTCAAATAATAATTTGGCACATTCTTTATCAAGACATTGCGGATGTCATTTGTAAACAGCTTGTTAAATGATACTAAGAATTCTTAGAGTTTCTCTCTCCTTGACTTTGTCTTTGTTCCACTGAGTGAAACAAGATGGGGAGCCTGCCTTATAGATCCTGATTCAGAGGATTTTACCTGATTCAGGTGAGCCAAGGACGGAAAGCACTCTTCATTCACCTAATACTTCCCTGTGACTGGGGTCTTAGGAAGCTTCACACTGTTCCCTACTCTTCTTAGGGGTTAAAGCACATTTCAACAAGGGTGTGTGGACAGTTCCAGGATTATTTGAGCCATGCCAAGGTATGTACATTCAGTAAGCAACAGCAAAATATAGCAAACTGTCTGTGAATACAGAACTTTTTTTTAAGATTTTATTTATTCATGAGAGACACAGAGAGAGAGAGAGAGAGACAGACAGACAGACAGAGGAAGAAGCAGGCTCCACGCAGGGAACCTGACATGGGACTCAGTCCCAGGACTCCAGGATCACGCCCTGGGCCAAAGGCAGGCACCAAACCACTGAGCCACCCAGGGATCTCCTGAATACAGAACTTAAACAAAAAATATTTTTATTTTTATTTATTTTTATTTTTTATAATAAATTATTTATTTATTTATTTATTTATTTATTTATTTTTTTTTTTTTTAATGATAGTCACAGAGAGAGAGAGAGAGAGAGAGAGAGGCAGAGACAGAAGCAGGCTCCATGCACCGGGAGCCCGACGTGGGATTCGATCCCGGGTCTCCAGGATCGCGCCCTGGGCCAAAGGCAGGCGCCAAACCGCTGCGCCACCCAGGGATCCCAATAAATTTATTTTTTATTGGTGTTCAATTTACCAACATACAGAATAACACCCAGTGCTCATCCCGTCAAGTGCCCCCCTCAGTGCCCGCCACACATTCAATCCCACCCCCCGCCCTCCTCCCCTTCCACCACCCCTAGTTCGTTTCCCAGAGTTAGGAGTCTCTCATGTTCCGTCTCCCTTTCTGATATTTCCGACACATTTCTTCTCCCATCCCTTATATTCCCTTTCACTATTATTTATATTCCCCAAATGAATGAGAACATACAATGTTTGTCCTTCTCCGATTTAATACCCTGTCTGTGTACTGAAAAACTTGTCTTTTTCCCCTTTAAATTCTCCTGCCCTTTCAATTGTCCAACGATAGTTTGCATGGTGCCACTAACTTATCTGACCTTCATACATAAATATGAAAAATGAAGGAGAAATGTGGACTAATAGCTTGGATTTTCCATTATTTAGATGAAACTGCCTGTGCTTCATTTTATTTGTCCACTGATATATCTGTTTAATTGGTGTAAGAAGGTAATGGAGAGCAGAAGACCTCATAGTCTTTAGTGATGAACTGTAAGAATTTCTGGGAAGAGGGCTTTGTTGTCTCTTTAATAGCACAAAAAGATGAAAATAGGAAATCTGTAAGCCAAATAACTTCCCCTGCTGGACCAATGAAGCCAGAATGTAATTGGGAAGAAGACTGTCAAAGAATTTTTGGTTATAAACTGCTCTTTCTGTACACTTAGTCATTATTAAAAAAAAAAACCAAAAAACCTTGACTTCTTGATATTTGGAGGTTAAGGATTATGTTTTCTGTGGGCTACTAAATACCTGTTTGCAGTAGATGCTTTAATAGACCTTCTGTGTAGGTAGCTGCCGAAGGTCAATTATTTATATTAACAACTCAAGATGATGCAGCCCATGTAATGCCTCATTTTGGGAAATACCATTGGTCAGAATAGGTAGTGAGCTCATTAATGAGAACATATGCTGCTCCTATTAAAGAACATTGTCCATCAACAAATTCTAAAACAAGAAGGGACATAAGAAATCTCTATCATTTTTAGCTTAGTTTTGCTGTGAAGCTAAAGCTATTCCAAGAAATAACATCTATTAAAACAAACAAATCTATGGCTGAAGGAGAGTATCCAAGAAAGAAACAAACCAGAAACAGAATTTCTTCCCAGGATTTACACTGGGAACAGGTGTGGTGGCAGCTCACCAGATGGTAGAAAATTCTCTGGGATGACCTGGGCCAGAGCTGGTATATAGTTGGCATGCAAGCAGGAAGCACCTGGGCAGAGTCCAAATGGGTGAAAAACTTGGCTGGTACTTTAAGCAGGAAACAATGCTGTGGGTGTAGGTGACCAAGCCTCATTGGAGGGTCCAGAGAGGAAGTCAGGGCTTTAGGAGCTGCTAAATGGTTGTGTGATGTGAGACCTGAACTATGTGGTATCTTGACACACTGTGTAAAGAAACACAGTTGACACAGTTGTTTCTTGGTGCACTGATGGGGTACAAGTAGACCAAGGCACATGGATGGAGGCATGGAGGGAGACAAGGCATCAGAACTGGTCACTGAGTGGTTAGCGCAAAAGCTGGGATGTATAGTATCTCTCCTGAAAGGACTGGGGTGGTAAGCAGGCCAGACCTAGGACTGCAAATTCACAAAGGGACTACATGTTTTGAGTGTACACTGTATGGCAGAAGGAAGAAAAAGCCAAAAGAAGCACACTCAACCTAGGAAAAGAAATCTCATCCTTTTTCAGTTTCCTTCCTGCTGAGAACCCTTAACACTGTGCCAGCTGTAAAGGAGAATTGTTGATAGGGGCCATATCTATCATCACAGAGCAGGTAAAGGGTGAATTTAAATCTGAAAGATAATACATTTATACATATATATATATAACTATCAAATGCATATTATTTTAAGTATATCTTGAACTTGTGTATTAATTTCCTTTCCTCTATATTGTCATTCTTTAAAATTTCACTAACACCCAGATTTAAAATATGTTCTCTACTGATTCAACTAAATGATCTACCTAAACAGGAAATCTGAATTATTCTTGTTCTTTAAACTTTTCAAAAATTATTCCTTCTAAATAAACTTCAAATTTATTTATCTAGAAAAGAGAAAGAGAAAGAAAGAAAGAAAGAAAGAAAGAAAGAAAGAAAGAAAGAAAGAAAAGAAAAGAAAAGAAAAGAAAAGAAGGAGCAAAAGAAAGAGAGGAAGAAAGAAAGAAATAGGAAGAAAAGAAGGAAGGGAGGGAGGGGAGTGGGAGGGAGAAAAGGAGGGGGAAGAAGGAAGGAAAGAAGGAAGGGGAAGAAGAGAGAGAGAGAGAGACAAAGAAAGGGAGAGAGAAAAAAAAGAAAGGGAGAGAGAGAGTTGACTGTCAAAGAGCATCTTGATCAATTTTCATTAGTTGGAAATACAGCAAAAACAAACCTATTATTCTGTATGTGAACATGAACATAGGACTTGGGTAAAGTTTAAGTACCAGGTGTACTATATTCTATACCTTTAGACACATTTCGTTTCTTTGGGTGACCAAGAAGTGAAGAAAATCAGATAACTCCATACATTTTCATATTTTATTGCAGCCATTACAGCCAGGCAGAGGTTATAGAATTGAAGATGATGCACATCTTTTGAGCTTGAATAAAAATGAAAATAGTTATGGTGAGAGTAGTACTTTGTTTCAGGGTTCTGTAAATACATTCAGTGCATAGCTTACATCGAGTGGTGTATTTCCTGAGAACGTAGAGGTTTTAGGATCTTAGGTCATCATCTTATGAAGTACGTGATCTGTGTTGGAAGGACCAGGAGTGAGGAGCATCCTGTCTGTTCTCCACTTGTTAGGCTTATTTTTTTTAAGATTTTACTTAAATTCCTCTTACACTGCAATATTAGTTCCAGGTGTACCACATAGTGATTCAACACTTCCATACAACACACAGTACTCATCACAAGTGCACTCCTTAATCCCCACCACTGATTTAACCCATCCTTCATGCTCTGATAACCATCAGTCTGTTCTCTATAGCTGAGAATCTGTTTCTTGGTTTGCCTCTCTCTTTCACTGTTTTCCCCCTTTGCTCATTTGTTTCTTAAATTCCATATATGAGAGATATGGTATTTTTTTCTGTGACTTATTTCAGCTACCATAATACTCTATAGCTCCATCCATATCATTGCAAATAGCAAGATTTGATTCTGTTTTATGGCTGAGTGATATTCCATTATACATATAATGATAAAAATAATATAATACATATATGCCATATTATTTATTTATTTATTTATTTATTTATTTATTTATTTATGCCACATCTTCTTTACCCATTCATCAGTCAGTAGACTGTTTCCAAAGTTTGAGCTATGGGCTCTTTCCATAGTTTGGCTATTGTAGATAATGCTGCTATAAACATTGAGGTACGTATATCCCTTTGAATTCATTTTTTTGTACTATTTGAGTAAATACCTATTAGTGCAATTTCTGGCTCATAAGGTAGTTCTATTTTTAACTTTTTGAGGAATATCTATACTTCTCTCCAGAGTAGCTGCATCAGTTTGCATTCCTAAGAACAGTACAAGAGAGTTCCCATTTCTCCACATTCCCCAAATACCTATAGTTTCATGTGTCTGCTGGAAATCTGTCTCTTCTTTGGAAAAATGTCTATTTGTGTCTTCTTCCCATTTTTAAATTAGATTATTTGTTTTTGTGGTGTTGGGTTTTAGAGGTTCTTTATATATTTTAGATATGTCATTTGCAAATATCTTCTCCCATTCCATAGGTTGCCTTTTAGTTTTGTTGGTGGTTTTCTTTGCTGTGCAGAAGCTTTTTATTTTGAAGTCCCAATAGTTTATTTTTGCTTTTGTTTCCCTTGGCTCAGGACACACATCTAGAAAGAGTTGCTATGGCCAATGTCAAATAGGTTACTGCCAGTATTCTCTATTTTTTTGGCTTTAGGTCTCACAATTAGGTCTTTAATCAATTTAGAATTTATTTATATGTATGGTGTAAGAAAGTGTTCCAGTTTCATTCTTTTAAATATAGCTGTCCAGTTTTCCCAACACCATTTGTTGGAAACAGTCATTTTCCCATTGGATATTCTTTCCTATTTGGTCAAAAATTAATTGGCCATATAATTGTGTGTTTTCTTTTTTCTTTAAGATTTTATTTATTTATTTCATGGGGGGTGAGAGAAAGAAGATGAGCAGGAGGAAGGACAGAGGGAGAGGGACAGGCAGTCTCCCCACTGAGCTGGGAGCCTGATGCAGGGCTTGATCCCAGGACCTCAAGATCAGCACCTGAGCTGAAGTAAGACATAACCCATGAGCCACCTAGTGCTGCAATTTCTGGGTTTTCTATTTTGTTCTACTGATCTATGTCTATTTTTATGACAGTACATACTATTTTGATTACTATAGATTTGTAATAGAACTGGAAGTCCAGAATTGTGATGCCTCCCACTTTGCTTTGCTTTTTCAAGATTGCTTTGACTATTTGAGGTCTTTTGTGATTCCATGAAAATTTTAGGATTGTTTGTTCTAGTTCTGTGAAAAATATTGTTGTTATTTTGGTAGGGATTGCATTAAATCCATAGATTGCTTAGGTTAATATATACATTTTTAATATTTGTTCTTTCATTCCATAATCATGGAATGTCTTTCTATTTCTTTGAGTCTTCATCTTCAATTTCTTTCACAGTATTTACAATTTCTAGAGCACAGGTTTTTCACTTCTTTGGTTAGGTTTATTCCTAGGTATGTTTATTGTTGTAAATGGGATTGACTCCTTAATTTCTCTTTCTGCTGCTTCATTATTGATGTATTGAAATACTACAGATTTCTGTGCATTGCTTTTTTATCCTGCAATTTTACTGAATTTGCATATCAGATCTAGCGGTTTTGGGGTGGGGTCTTTTGGGTTTTCTAAATAGAGTATCATGTCATCTGTGAATAGTGAAAGTTTTGCTTCTGCCTTGCTGATTTGGATGCCTTTTCTTTCTTTTTGTTGTCTGATTGTTGTGGGTTGGGCTTACAGTGCTATGTTGAATAAAGTTAATGAGAGTAGATATCCCTGTTTTGTTCCTGACCATAGTGGAAAAGCTCTAAGTTTTTCTCCATTGAGGATTATATTGACTGTGGATTTTTCATAGATGGCCTTTATTATGTTGAAGTATGTTCCCTCTAACCCTGCTTTGTTGAGGGTTTTGATCATGCATGGATGCTGTACTTTGTTAAATGCTTTTTGCACATCTATTGAAATGAGCATATGGTCCTTACCCTTACTTTTATTAATGTGATGTATCACATTGATTAATTTGTGAATGTTGAACCCCCCTTGCAACCCAGGGATAAATCCCACTTGATCATGGTGAATGATTTTTTTTAATGTATTGTTGGATTTGGTTTGCTAGTATTTTGTTGAGGATTTTTGCATAGCCTATAGTTCTATCATTTTATAGTTTTGATATCTGGGTAATTCTGGACTCATAGAATGAATTTGGGTTTTCCTGCCTTTTTTATTACTTCAAATATTTTGAGAAGGACAGGCATTAACTCTTCTTTAAATGTTTGGTAAAATTCACCTGGAAGCCATCTGATCCTGGACTTTTGTTTGTTGGGAGTTTTTTATTTTATTATTGATTCTGCTTCTTTGCTAGTTATTAGTCTGTTCAAGTTTTCTATTTCTTCCCGTTTTAGTTTTGGTAATTTAAATATTTCTAGGAATTTATCCATTTCTTCCAGATTGCCTGATTTCTTGGCATATAGTTTTTCATGATATTCTCTTATGATTGTGTTTCTGTGGTGTTATTATTTCTCCTCTCTCATTTTTAATTTTATTAAAATTTCTCTCTTTTGGTTAGTCTGGCTAAAAGTTTATCAATTTTATTAACTTTAAAAAAAATTTATTAACTTTAAAAAAATAAGTCTGCTCTTCATTTGATTTATCTGTTTTATTGGTTTTTTGTTTGTTTTTAGTTTCTATATCATTTATTTCTGATCTACTCTTAATGATTTCCTTCCTTCTGATGGCTTTAGGCTTCATTTGTTGTTCTTTCTCTAGCTCCTTTAAGTATAATGTTATGTTGTTAATTTGAATTTTTTTTTGCTTCTTGAAGTAGGCCTGTATTGCTATATACTTCCTTCTTAGGGCCACTTTTTCGGTATCATAAAAGTTTTGGACTGTTTTCATTTTAATTTGTTTACATATATTTTTAAAATCTCTTCTTTGATTTCCTGGTTGACCCATTCATTGTTTAGTAGCATGCTATTTAACCTGTATGTATTTGTGGTCTCTCCAGATTTTTCCTTGTGGTTGGCTTAAAGTTTCACAGCATTCTAGTCAGAAAAAATATATGGATGGTATGACTTAATTTTTCTTGTATTTGTTAAGGCCTGTTTTGTGGCCAGATTAAACCTAATATCTGGCCACAAAACATCTATTCTGAAGAATGTTCCATGTATGCTCAAAAAGAATGTATTCTGCTAATATATCTATTAAGTCCATCTCGCCTAGTGTGTTCTTTAAAGCCATATGTGCTTGTTGATTTTGTTTATATGATTTGTCCATTGATGTAAGTGGGGTGTTGAAGTCCCCTACTATTATCATATTAGTATTGATTAGTTTCTTTATGCTTTTTATTGTTTTATGTATTTGGGTTGTCCCATGTTGAGTGCATAGATATTTATAATTGTTACATCTTTTTATTGGATTGTCCCCTTTATTATGATATAGTGCCCTCTTTTTCTATTGTTACAGTCTTTGTTTTAAAGTCTAGTTTATGTTTTTCTACTCTAGCTTTCTTTTGTCATACATTTGCATGGTAAATATTTTTCCATCTTACTTCCAATTTGCAGGAGTCTTTAGGTCTAAAATGAATCTCTTGTAGTCAGCATACAGACGAGTCTTTTTAAAATTCATTCTGACACCCTGTGTCTTTTGATTGGAGAGTTTGGTCCATTTACTTTCATAGTAATTATTATTAGAAATGTATTTATTATCATTTTTTAACCTGCTTTGTTGTTGTTTTTGATGACCCTTTCTTGTCTTTCTCTCATATTTTGTTGATTTTCTAAGTGACATTTGGATTTTCTCTTTTTTTCATTTCAAATTTGTGTTTTTTGATATATGGTTACCATCATGTTTGCATATAACCTCTTGTGCATATAGCAGTCTATTTCAAGTTGATGATCGAACTTATTCTTTTCTCCTCTCCTTCCATGTTTTAGGTATATATTATTATATTGTATATCCTTTTTATGAGTTCCTTGACTGATTAAGAGAAATATTCATTTAAAAATATTTTATTTATTTATTCATGAGAGACACAGAGAGAGAGAGGCAGAGACAGAGGGAGAAGCAGGCTCCATGCTGGGAGAAGCAGGCTCCATGCAGGGAGCCTGATGTGGTACTCCATCCCAGGTCTCCAGGATCAGGCCCTGGGCTGAAAGTGGTGCTAGACTTCTGAGCCACCTGGGCTGCCTGAGAAATATTCATTTTTACTGCTTTTGTGTTTCTTGCCTTTATACTGTCACTTGTGATCTTTCCTTTATACTCAGAGTCTCATGTAATATTTCTTGCAGGGTAGGTTTAATTTTTGTTTGGCTGGGAAACTCTTAATCTCTCCTTTCTGAATAATAGCCTTGCTGGATCAAGTATTCTTGGGTACAAGTTTTTTCCTCTTTAGCACTTTGAATATATCACGCCACAACCTTCTAGATTGTTACGTTTCTGTTGAGAAATGTCCAGCTAACCGTATATGTTATCCCTTGCAAGTTAAAGGCTTATTTTTTAAGGTTTTATTTATTTATTCATGAGAGTGACAGAGAAACAGGAAGAGACATGGGCAGAAGGAGAAAGAAGCAGACTCTCTGCGAGGAGCCAGATGTGGAACTCGATTCCAAAACCCCGGGAGCACACCCTGAGCCAAAGGCAGACGCTCAACCACTGAGCTACCCAGGCATTCCAAGGACTTCTTTTGTCTTGCTGTTTTTAACAGTTTTTTTCTATATCAATATATTTTGCAAATTGAATTACAATGTCTTGTTGTTGGCCTTCATTTGTTGCTTTTGATGGTAATTCTCTGTGCCTCTTGGGTCTGGATGTCTGTTTCCATCCCCAGATTAGGGACATTTTCAGCTATTATTTCTTCAATTAAATTTTGTGCCCTCTTTTTTCCCTCTTTTCTTCTGAGAAAATTGTAATACTAATGTTATTATGTTTGATGGTCACTGAATCCCTAAGTCTATTCCATTTTGTATAATTTTTTTTCTGTCTTTCGTTCAGCTTCATTGCTTTCCATTACTTTGTCTTCTAGCTCATTAATTCATTCCTCTGCTTCTTCTAGCCTGCTGTTCATTGTATCAAGCATGTTTCTAACTTTGCTTATGTACTCTACATCTTTGATTCTTTTTTAACTCTTTTTTTTTATTGGAGTTCAATTTGCCAACATATAGCATAACACCCAGTGCTCATCCCATAAGCCCCCCTCAGTGCCCATCACCCAGTTACCCCCACCCCCCGCCGACCTCGTTTTCCACCATCCCTTGTTTGTTTCCCAGGGTTAGGAGTCTCTCATGTTCTGTCTCCCTTTCTGATATTTCCCACTCAATTTTTCTCCTTTCCCCTTTATTCCCTTTCACTATCTTTACATTCCCCAAATGAATGAGACCATATAATGTTTGTCCTTCTCCGATTGACTTATTTCACTCAGCATAATACCCTCCAATTCCATCCATGTCGAAGCAAATGGTGGGTTTCTAATGGCTGAGGAATATTCCATTGTATACATAGACCACATCTTCTTTATCCATTCATCTTTCGATGGACACTGAGGCTCCTTCCACAGTTTGGCTATTGTGGACATTGCTGCTAGAAACATCGGGGTGCAGGGGTCCCGGTGTTTCATTGCATCTGCATCTTTGGGGTAAATCCCCAGCAGTGCAAATGCTGGTTCGTAGGGCAGGTCTATTATTAACCCTTTGAGGAACCTCCACACAGTTTTCCAGAGTGGCTGCACCAGTTCACATTCCCACCAACAGTGTAAGAGGGTTCCCTTTTCTCCGCATCCTCTCCAACATTTGTGGTTTCCTGCCTTGTTAGTTTTCCCCATTCTCACTGGTGTGAGGTGGTATCTCATTGTGGTTTTGATTTGTATTTCCCTGATGGTAAGTGATGCGGAACATTGTCTCATGTGCTTGTTGGCCATGTCTATTTCTTCCTCTGTGAGATTTCTGTTCATGTCTTTTTCCCATTTCATGATTGGATTGTTTGTTTCTTTGCTGTTGAGTTTAATAAGTTCTTTATAGATCTTGGATACTAGACCTTTATCAGATAGGTCATTTGCAAATATCTTCCCCCATTCTGTAGGTTGTCTTATAGTTTTGTTGACTGTATCCTTTGCTGTGTGAAAGCTTCTTATCTTGATGAAGTCCCAATAGTTCATTTTTGCTTTTGTTTCTTTTGCCTTCATGGAAGTATCTTGCAAGAAGTTACTGTGGCCGAGTTCAAAAAGGCTGTTGTCTGTGTTCTCCTCTAGGATTTTTTTAAAAAGATTTTATTTATTTATTCTTGAGAGAGAGAAGGAGAGACAGAGCCAGAGACACAGGCAGAGGGAGAAGCAGGCTCCATGCACCGGGAGCCCGACGTGGGATTTGATCCCAGGTCTCCAGGATCGCACCCTGGGCCAGAGGCAGGCGCCAAACCTCTGCGCCACCCAGGGATCCCCTCCTCTAGGATTTTGATGGACTCTTGTCTCACATTTAGATCCTTCATCCATTTTGAGTTTATCTTTGTGTATGGTGTAAGAGAGTGGTCCAGTTTCATTCTTCTGTATGTGGATGTCCAATTTTCCCAGCACCATTTATTGAAGAGACTGTCTTTTTTTCCCAGTGGATAGTCTTTCCTCCTTTGTCGAATATTAGTTGACCATAAAGTTGAGGGTCCACGTCTGGATTCTCTATTCTGTTCCATTGATCTATGTGTCTGTTTTTGTGCCAGAACCACACTCTCTTGATGACCGCAGCTTAGTAGTAGAACCTGAAATCTGGCATTGTGATGCCCCCAGCTATGGTTTTCTTTTTTAATACTACCCTGGCTATTTGGGGTCTATTGGTGGTCACATATTCTTTCATTTTCTGCCTATCTTGGAAACTCTTTATCTCTCCTATTCTGAATGAGAGCCATGCTGGATAAAGTATTCTTGGCACAGGTTCTTCTCATTTAGGACCTTGAATATATCCTGCCAGCACTTTCTGGCCTGCCAGGTCTCTGTGGAGAGGTCTGTTGTGAATCTAATATTTCTCCCCATAAATTTAGAGATTTGTTATCTCTTACTGCTTTAAGGATCTTCTATTTACCTTTTTTTTGATCTTCTATTTATCTATGGAATTTGCAAGCTTCACTATTAAATGTTGAGGTGTTGAGCGGTTATTATTGGTTTTAGGGGGTATCTCTTTATTTCCTGGATCTGAATGCCTGTTTCCCTTCCCAGATTAGGAAAGTTTTCAGCTATGATTTGATATATATTCTGGACTTCTGTCCCTTTTGGCACCCTCAGGAACCCTAATTAAACGTAGATATTCCTTCTGAGGCTGTCATTTATTTCCTTTAACCTATCCTCGTGATCTTTTAATTGTTTTTCTCTTTTTTCCTCAGTTTCCCTCTTTGCCATCAACTTGTCTTCTATGTCACTCACTCGTTTTTCTACCTTGTTAACCCTCATCCTTAGTACCTCTAGTTTGGATTGCATCTCATTCAATTGATTTTTAATTTCTGCCTGATTAGATCTAAATTCTGCAGTCATGAAGTCTCTTGAGTCCTTTATGCTTTTTTTCTAGAGCCACCAGTAGCTTTTTAATTGTGCTTCTGAATTGGCTTTCTGACATTGAATTGTAATCCAAATGTTGTAACTCTGTGGGAGAGAGGACTGTTTCTGATTCTTTCTTTTGAGGTGAGGTTTTCCTTCTAGTCATTTTGCTCAGTGCGGAGTGGCCAAAAACAAGTTGTATTGGGAAAAGGAGAAAAGAGAGAAGAGAAAAAAGAAAAGAAAAGAAAAAGAAAAAAGAAAAGAAAAAAAAAAGGGAAGAGATGAAAAGAAAAAAAAAACGGGGGGTAAGCAAACAGAAAACAAAAAAACAAGGGGTAGTATCATCTGATTCTAAATACTGTAAATCCCTTGACTTCCCCTGGAACTTTGCAGTGCTGCTTGGTCAATAACTTGCTCTTCCCTTGTCCATCTAGCTGGTCTTCTGGGGGGTGTGGGGGGGCTGCATTGCTGATTCTCAGGTGTGAGCACCTGGGGGAGGTGCTTAGCCCCCTGCCTGGTGCAGGGCTCAGTGAAAGTTGTTTATCCTGTTTATCCTCCGAGGCCACCGTGAGGCTCAGTGGGGGTTGTTTACCCCGTGAGGCCCCAGAAGGAGCAACCACAGTGACGGTGGCCAGCTCTCCAGCCCTGGAGTCAGCTCCGGCAGTAGCTACAGAGCTCTCAGTCTGCAGGGGCCTGGATGCTCCAGGGGCAGGGCCCCTGATCTGCACAGTTTGGGGCATCCAGCGGCAGGAGCGTCCTTGTTGTCCTGTGTCCTCCCGGCCTCTGTCTGTCCCCAGGGGTGTGCCGGATCCTGGCCTATGTTCCCCAGCGCCCTGGGCTCCCCGGCCTGTGCTGCTGGGATTGTGCTCCAGGTGCACGCAGTCCCCTTTTGCCAGGAGCCGCCGCCTGAGCTGCCACCAGAGCTGCTCCCGGGCCCGCCGGGGACGCGGCAGCCCTTTAGGGAGCTCATCCGCAGGGTGTGGCGTGCTCTCCCCGGGGCACAGGTGCCCTGTTAGTGACCCCGGGAACCTGAGGGCATCCCCGCCCCTCCTGGGATCCTGCCCGAGCTCCCTGCGAGAGCCTTTCCGTCGGGGAAGATTGGTGAAGCTCCTACTTCTCTGCGATGGGGCTTTCCTGTCCTGGGGACACTCGCCATGGCCTTAGCCCGGGTCCTCGTGGGGCCCCTCCCACTTGGATGTCTTTTGTCTCTTTATTTCTTTTCCCCCGTCTTCCTACCTTGATAGAAGCGCGAACTCTTCTCACTGTAGCATTCCAGCTGTTCTCTCTTTAAATCTCAGGCTGAATTCGTAGATTTTCAGGATGATTTGAAGGTTATCTAGGTAATTTGGTGGGGACGGGTGACTTGGGGACCCTACTCTTCCACCATCTTGCCCCCACTCCTTAACTCTTTTATCACTGTGATAAGAGTCTCCCTTATGTCTTCTATTCTTTATTATTTTTATCAAGTCTAGTGTGTATCCTTATGATTGTTCCTTTAAGTTCTTTATCAGGCCTGTTACTTTCACCTGTTTGGCTTAGGTCTCTGGCTGTGACCTTATGTTGTTCTTTCATTTGGAATAAATTCCTTTGTATTCTCATTTTGTCTAACTCTCTGCCTTCTTCTCCATATTAGAAAAGCCAGTTTTATCTCCTTCTTCTGAAAGTAATGGCCTTATGAAGAAGAGGTCTTGTAATGCCCAGGGCCTGGCACTTCAGGGAGTATCTCCAGTGTGTCTCATGTGTGATCTGCTGTTGCATGCTGGCTACTCTGTCCTTCAGGCAGTCATCTGCAGAGGTTCTCATTGCCTGCTGCAGGCAATGTTTGGTCCTGGGCCTTAATGTGGTGAGTTTTAACTAGATGTCCTCTGGTATGCTTGTGAAATGAGTACTGTCACCACCTCTACTGGAACTGAATCCTGCAAAGATCTCTGGAGACGTGGTGTAGGCAGGAGTTTATGCTGGTCTTTTGGAGGATGGTGCCCCACAATGGGACTGAGGAAAGCATGACTGAGAAGAGCAGTTCCATCAGAGCACAGAGGGGTGGGACTTAGTTTAAGCAAGTTAGGGGCCCAGTGTCCAGGCTGTGCCTTTTTCTGCAGGTAGCTCTGTGTTTATTATGAGGGGCTGACACCAACCAGCTGCTTTGTTTCCATGAACACTGTCTTTCAGGATCACTGGAGAAGAGCAAATAATCTTACTGTGTACCCTGGGTGTTCTTCAGATCAATGTATCCACACTGTGTTCCTGGATTCTTTGCCTGCCTTCTATCTAGAAGTATCATCCAGGCTCTATCTCAGCCAAGCCCACTGACCTTTTAAAACTCCAGGCTTAAGGTTGCAATAACTGTTGAAATTCAGTGCTTCTTATTTTGCAAGCCAATGGCTATGGGGAAACATTCTTCTTGTGTGCTTCTCTCTCTCTCTCTCTCTCTCCCTTCTCTCCAATTATGGCTCTTTTCCCTCCACAGCAGCCAGAATCCCTTTCTCCTTGAAGCCACATCTCCACACTTCCAGCCTTCTTCAATGTAGTTTCTTCTGTCCCTTTAGTTGCAGAGTTTATTCTGTTAATATTTATATGGATTTCTGGGGTATTTGTGATGACTTGATAGTTACCTAGTTGTATTCATTAGATGAGGTGAGCTTAGGGTCTCACCCTAAGCTGTCATCTTCCTCTCAACTTGTTAGGCTTATTCTGACATAACACACATGTTTGTGCTTGCATGCTTGGAATAAAAGAAACATTGGGTCAGACTCTGTTTTAGGTTATGGATTTCCTTATTAGCTTTGATACTTCCACAGTGTGAAATGATGAAAGTTTTTCTGTTTGTTTTATTATAGGTCTGATGTAGACTATGAATATCTATGATAATATGTTCTGGTATTTAATATGTATCTTTCAGAGCTCATTCCATTGCTAGTCTTTCTAAATAATTTTCATTAAAGAAGTCCCATAGTGAAAAGTTAATATTGGACAGAAATGAGTATTAGAAACATTCTCTTAATTTAGCCCAATTAAATCCTGTTAACTTTTGAAAGGCAATGCAATTTTTATGATGAAATGATTTTGATCATTATATCAAATTCTATAAACATTTAAGACATTTTAAGCCACATATTGGTGCTTTATTTGATCATAAGTTTGTGAACTAATTGGAAAATTACCAATTGATAAAACAATGCTTTTGATTTAGATTTTAGTCTTTTTTGCCATTTAATAGCTGTGTGAGTTTCTGTATTACTGAGACAGGAATCTTGAAGTTTTTCAAGAGATTTATGTACTTCTATTTTTAGTTCTTTCACTTTTACCTCATGTATCTTGATGTTATCTTGTTAGGTACATATACATCTAGGATTGCTTTCTCTTCCTGAAGAATTAACACCTCTATCATTGCATAATGCAATTTTTACCCATGATTAACTTTCTTATTCTGATGTCAGCTTTGTCTGAAACTAAAATAATTATTCTTTCATTTGATTGTTAGCAAATATTTCTCCATCCCTTTAATATTAACCTGAGTCTTTCTGCATAAAGTGGGTTTCTTATAGACAACATATAGGTCTCTCTCTTTTTTCTTTTAATTCACTCTGACAATCTCTGTCCTTTACTTGAGGTATTTAGAGCATTTTGATTTAAAGTGATCATTAGTCTCACTGGATTAATATCTATTATGTTTATAATTATTTTCATTTTGTTACATTTGCTCTATGATTTCCCACTCCCTTTTTCTACCTTCTTTGGTTTTAACTAAGCATTTCATGTGATTTTATGTAATTCCATTTAATTTTTAGTGTATCAATTATATTATTTTTAAAAAGTAACAGTTGCCTTAAAGTTTGCAATTTACATTCTGAACAAATACAGTTTCAAATAATGGTATATTACTTGATGTATGGTGCAGATTCCTGGTTAGAGAATTTGCTTTCTTTTCTGTTCCTTGCAACATCATTATTTTTTATCTCACTTATGCTACAATCTTATTGTTACTATTTTAAACAGTTTTATTCTACATCAATTAGAAGTTAGTAAAAGATTTTTTTCTCTTTATTTTTCCCTAATACTCCTTTATTTATGTAGATCTGAATTTCTGACATCATTTTTCTTCTATCTGATTAACATACTTTAACATTTCTTGAAGGGAAAATCTGTTGTTGACAAATTTCCTTAGTTTGTATTTATATGAGAAAGTATTTTTCCTTCACTTTTGAAGGATAATTTATCTGGATATTGAATTCTAGGTTGGTGTTTTATTGTTTCTCTTGACATTATAAATATTTCACTCCAGTATCTTGCCTGAATATTTTTTAAAGACCTTATTATCAGATTTGCAGCAAGATTAAGAAGAAGTTACAGCTATTTTACACCTACCCCCACACATGGATAGACTCCCCCATTATCAATGTCCCCCCCAGAGTGGTATATTTGTTTTAATTTATAAGCCCACATTGACATATCATTATCACCCAAAGTCCATAGTTTACATGTAGGCTCATTCTTAGTGTTGTGCTTCCTGTGGGTTTTGAAAATTATATAATCACATGTATTCATTATTGTGTTACACACAGTACTTTCACTGCCCTGCTCTACAACTCCTCTGGGCTATGCCAGTTTATCCCTGCACCCTGCCCCCATCCCATGGCAACCACTAAGTTTTCTACTGTCTCCAAAATTTTGCCTTTTCCAGAATGTCATAAGTATATGGCCTTCTCAGCTTGGCTTTTTTCACTTAATAATGTGCATATAATGTTCTTCCATGTCTTTTTATGGCATGATACCTCATTGCTTCTTAGTGCTGATTAATATTCCATTGTTTGGACATACCATCATTTGTTTATCCTTTAACCCACTGAAGAATATCTTGGTTACTTCCAACATCAGCGTGTAGGTTTTAGCATGAACATAAGTTATCAATTACTTTGGATAAATAACAAGGTGCGTGATTGCTGGATTGTATGGTTGGAGTATGTTTAGTTTTACAAGAAGCTGCACTGTCCTCCAAAGTGGCTATCCCAGTATGGATTCTGACATGTGCACTGAAGTTTTTGTCCTTGTGTCTGTAGTATTAGTATTTACAAGCCCTCTTATCATCTGCTACCATACTTTGTTTTTCCCCCATATCTATTATTTGTCTTTGGTTTTCAGCAGTTTGAATATAATATGTCTAGGTGATGGAGTTTTTGTTTGTTGTTGTTTATTTAAAAACTGCTTCATGTTCTCTGAGTTTCCTGGATGTGTGATTTGGTGTCTCTCAATCTTGGAAAATTCTTAGCCCTTATTGCATTACTTAATATATTTCTTCTCCTCCTTTCTTTCTCTTCCTTTTAGTATTTTACTAATATATATTTACATATATATTATATATAATTATATATATGTATGTGTATATATGTATATTTATATGTACTATTTTTTTTAGGTAGGCTCCATGCCCAGCATGGAGCCCAAGCTGGGGCTTAAACTCACAACTCAGGTCCACACCTGAGCTGATATCAATAGTCAGATGTTTGGGAAGCCTGGGTGGCTCAGTGATTGAGTGTCTGCGTTCAGCTCAGGGTATGATCCCGGGGTCCTAGGATCAAGTCTTGCATTGAGCTTCCTGTAGGGAGCCTGCTTCTCCCTCTGCTTGTGTCTCTGCCTCTGTGTGTGTGTGTGTGTGTGTGTGTGTGTGTGTCATGAATAAATAAACAACATCTTAAAAAAAAGAATCTGAGCAGCCCCGGTGGCTCAGTGGTTTAGGGCCGCCTTCAGTCCAGGGTGTGATCCTGGGTCTCCAGGACCGAGTCCCACATCAGGCTTCCTGCATGGAGCCTGCTTCTCCCTATGCCTGTGTCTCTGCCTCTCATTCTCTCTCTGTCTCTCATGAATAAATAAATAAAATCTTTAAAAGAATCAAATGCTTGACAGACTGAGCCACCCAAGCACCCTGTTAATTATGTATATACTAAACCTTTTGTAATTGCTCTACAGTTCTTGGAGTTATGATCTCTCTTTTCCCCCCTTTCTTTTCATTTGTTTTGGAAGTTTCTATTGACCTATCTTCATTATTTCCTTGATTGTGTCAATCTACTGATAAACTCATGAAGATAGTCTTCATTTCTGTTATAATATTTCCTCTTTTTAAAAAAATATTCACCTATTTATTTTAGAGAGAGAGCACATGTATAAGTGGGGGAAGAGACAGAGGGAAAGAATCTTCAAGCAGGCTCCCTGCTGAGTGCAGAGCCCAATGCGGGACTTGATCCCACAACCCATGAAATCATGACCTGAGCTGAAACAAAGAGTTGGATCCTCAATCAGCTGAGCCACCCTGGCATCCCTATAACATTTCCTTTTAATATTTTTCTTAGTGTTTTGAGCTTTCTGCTTATATAACTCAACTGTTCTGCATTTTATTAATTAGAATCCTTAAATATTAATCATAGTTAATTTAAATTTCTTATCTGTTTACTCCAACATCTGTGGCATCTATGAGTATCGTTCTCTTGATGGCTTTGTCTCTCCAAACTGTTTTTGTTGCTTTTGGCCTGCCTTCTACTTTTTTTGAAAGCCAGACAATTTGTACTAGTTAGTAAATACCAGTATATAGGCCTTTAATGTGAGAATTTATGTTAATCTGGTGAGAAATTCGGCTGTGTTACATTTGCTGGAGTTGTAGTTTCAAGGCTAAAAATCCATCCAGTGTCCTTGTTGAGTGATTTAGGCTTGCCAGGTGCACCTCTTTAGACAGAGTCCACATCTTGCAACTCTCTCAACTCTAATCCACTGTTCTTACACTGGAGCCCTGTTGGTTTATGGTGAGGTATTCAGGAAGTGGAGCTTTCTCTAATTTTACAGTTGCATCTCAGCATCTTTAAGTAAGCATGGGTTTCTGGCTATGACTTTCACAAGTGTTTCTCCAGTGGTATAAGGTGTTTTGTTTCTTTACCCCTACTCACCTCTCTGGCTACAGTATCCCTGTTATCCTTGAATTCCTAGTTCCTGTTGACTGTGCCTCACACATTTAGGTGAGATAGTAAGGCCAGAGGGCCTGAAGTGCCAGGAATGGCCTTTTCCATATGAGATAAGGTTCTGGTAAAGACTTTTCCTCTCTAGAATAGGACTTTTTTATATAGGAGATGCTCCAGATGTATTTTATAATGAGAAATCTTCTCCTGCCATAGAAAAGAAGAGATCCTTCTTGGATCTTCACTTTGAGAACCTTATAAGATTCTTGCATGTTAAGCTGATGAAAATGTTAGGGGGCCTCTGAGGTTGTTTCCCCGATTCTTGGATGGGTCTAAAAAAAGTCATCGACTTTCAGTTAGTCCAAGCTTTTCTCATTGTAAGGACAGTTGTGATGATTTGCAAGCTCTTTTCAGCCTGGAGCTAAGTCCAGAAGTGTCTTCATATGCTATTTCAGTTATAGCTAATGGTTAAGAGTCAGGAATTTTCAAAGAAAGATGTCCTTGAAAATGAAACAAAAGATTGCATAAACAAATGTTGGACAATCCCTACATCAGTGAAAATTTATTGAGCAATTACTGTGTATGAGATACTGTTTAGACTGCTGTATTTATGTAGTAATTAGTTAATTTACATAACCCCTTAAAAGCCCCAATGTGATACATACCATTGTTGTTTTCACTTTTCAGATGAGGACATTGAGGCCCAAGGTGTTCAAGTAAATTGCTCAGGTCCCAAGAGTCAATATTCTAAAGCAATCTGCAGATCTCATTCTCTCAACCACTGTACCTTGCCTCTCTCCAACCATTATGTCTAGATAATATACTAACACATAACAATGCAAATATTAATAAGGAAAGTAAAATTTCCTCTGATTTTTAAGAGGCAGGAAATTACTCCTGTCATGGGAAATCAGGGAAGAGTTGGCATTTTCAGTTTATTAAAGTTTGGATTTAACAGACACTTACAGTGACAGGAGTTTTGAGAGGAAGGAAAATGGTGGACAGACCCAGAGATTCATTAACAGTGTATACTGAAAAAGAGAAAGAGAGAAGCATAGAACAGAATGTCAGCCTGGGAGATCTCAACTGTTCTCTGACAACAACAAGAATTAAGAAATGACAGGATCATTTGCGTGTTTGAAAAAGATCAATGTATAACAGAACACAGGGATATATGGAGAAATAAGGAACACAGACAAACAGACCGGTTAGATAGTTTTAGAGAATCATGTAGCGAGAGTAGAAAGGGGAAGAAATGGCCAGAGGGGTCAAAGACTAGTGAATTGAGGATGTGCAGTTAGGGCAGACAAAGGAAATCAAATATGACTCTAGTGTTTGAAGTTTCTGTGATTAGAGGATGATGAAATAGATTGCTAAGAAAATAATATATATATAATATATAAAATATATTAATATTTTAATTAATATAAAATTATATATATATATTAACATTTAAAATGAAATTGAAGCCCTTAGGGGAGAACTCCTCAAATACTCCTCTAGCTTTCTGGGTAGATATAATTAGGTGGGCTGGAATCTGAAATGAAAAGTGATCTTCTTAATAGCCAGAAACCAAAGAAAAATGATGTCTGCTGTAACTCTCACTCAGGAGAGGTATTATGTCATTTTTTAATAAGATACACACTCAAGTTTTAAATCTGAAGGGAGTTTATTTAACTCAAATATGGGGGACCCTAGAAATGGTAAAGGGTGGTGTCCTCACCAGGACATCACCAACACTGTTGAGATCAAACACTTCTTTGCAATATTCCAGCATTAGGAACATGCTGAACAGACATTGTCTGTTCTTTCTGCCCTTGCAACAACCGCCCTCCCCCCTCCCCACGAAGAGTATTTCTTTATTGTTTGGCTGGAATAACTGAACCTTGCCTGATTCATGAGCTTTGTGTAAAGTTTTCCACAGTTCCAGTTCACAGCTTGTCAGGTTATTACCAAAGAAAATGGAGGGATGTTTATAACTTGTCCTTTAGGGGAAAGATGCATTTCAGAGGAACAATTGAGCTGCAATCTTTCTCTGAGAAACATGTTTCTTGGGCTCCCCATTGAGTTGCAGACCGTGTTTATCCTTTTGCTCATATCTGACTGCATCCCTTACTGCCCTATCTTGTTTCTTTAGTGACAATTAAAAAAAGAAAAAAAAAACAACGCTTCTTATCAGTACTTATTTTTGTCACCTCAATAGCCAAAAGGTTATTGTGTTGGGTTGTGATTTTCCCCTGTGTACACACAATAAACTTTATTTGGAGAAATTACCACACTTGTCACACCTTCCTTCCTTCTTAATCACTCACTTTCCCAGCCATCCTTTTAGCCTTCAGGACTTCTCTCCATGTACATCAGAGACATTTAAAAGCTTCAACCATGAAGATGTTTTACAGATAATCTAATCCAAGACTTTCACTCCATTCATGAAGAGCCAGGGCCCATATAGGTTACCTTTGCTTCTCACAGGCACACAGCTGGTCCTGGTAGATCCATAATAGGAAACCACATCTCCTGATTTCTTGTCCAGTGATATTTTTATTATTCAATTTGGGAAGGAATTTTTAGAAGAAAAAAATCCAACATTAATTGAACCTACAATAGTCTTTTTTGAAAATAGATAAACTATCAATGTATTAAAATAGAAATATTGAATATAGATTAATATGAAGATAAGCAAGGGATGACTGAAGGGCTTGTGACCTAGTTGCAGGTAGCACAGATAAAAGAGATTACCAATTGTTTGCCGAGTGAATAATAGAAATACCATTGTTCCATATGTTTGGAGAATCAGGACAAAGCTGGATCAGAAATGGGGACAAACTGACATAACAGGGATGTGGAAAGAGGACAGCCCAGCAAGGCAGGTCTGGAAGCCCTGGTGGGAGAGGAAAGGCACCCCAGATCTGGTAGATAAACAATTTTGGCTTGTCACAGAAGATGTGGGCTGTGCAGCTTTTGGAGATCACAAGGTTCCCACAAGATACCATTTGCCCTCTGGACATTACTTTGCAGCTAAAATACACAGGTCTAGACAGACCAGGTATTCTTCCTTGTGAATGTTTTTTTCTTTCTTGTCACCTTACGTTCTTTTAAGATTGCATGGCACATAGGGACTCTGCCAAACTACTCAGCCATTTAATCTCTATCTCACTGTCACTCTTCCCCTTGTAAATCAGGGCACATAGTGAGAGAAAGAGGACCAAGGAAGAGTGCATTCAGCCCTCTACACTTCAAAGGGTGGGAGAGTGTGTAGGGAGAAGATTTGTCAGTTTCTCTTTTTCGTTTCCTGAAACTAGAAAAAATGACCCAGAAAATCCCACAAGACTTAAATCCAAGGTGAACTGAACAAGTCAATAGCCTTCAAATTAAGACTAAAAAATATTGGAGTATAGAATTCTAGGAATGAAAAATGAGAGATGGTGAGCCCATTTTGGGTCAAGGACCATGAGGTTATTTCTCATTGGCCTGTAAGGAGGTGCTCACATCACTCCATGCTGCTGAGGGGGAAGGAGACTGCAGAAGCAGCTTGCTCAAGGTGACAGGCCACATATCAGTGTCAGGGTGGGGTTCAGCACTTAATCCCCATAGTTGAGCTTGAGAGTCGATGCTGAGCGATGTTCTCATTCTCTTCCACATGCCCCACACTTGACAAAGAAGCAAGGGGTGATATGGTGGAAGTCATAGGGCACAATAATGGGCCTGGGGATAATGACAGTTAAGTCACAGGATTGTGGGATAAAATAAATGAAACTACCTCTGTGACATGCCCAAAACAGGCCCTAGCGTGTGCTCATTTGGTAAAAAGTAGATGCCTCATTTTCTCTGTATTACTTGTATAATTTAATTTTGATATTGTTGACAAAGAAGCATTGAAAGGATACTCTGATAGTTGGGTGTCCATCATGTATTTCAAGTGTAACACCTACAAACCACTCCAAACATATCCCTTTCTGTTGTTTTCTCTGCTCTTTAGAGGAAAACTCTGTCTTGCAGATTGCAGAGTTGTCCTGGACATTTCTCTCCTCTTCACATGCAGTCACTGCATTCTTGAGGGCCTGTGTCTACTCTCAGTGGATCTATAGCTTCCACCTGGCCAAGTGGCAGTTTTTCCAAGTGGGGGCTGGTAGATGCCTCTTGCCACCACCTGGGCATTTATACTTCTTCATCTCCTAAATTAGAGCGGCTGTACTGGTCAATTGCTTTCTACCTCACTCAGAATAAAGACCAAGTCCTTACCAAGTTCCCAAGGCTTCTCCACATCCCACACAGACACATTGCTGCTTCTCCAGGGACTCAACCACACTGGACACTTGTGTTCTGCACATGCCAGGCATGCATGCCTGTGAACCCTGTATCAACTTTTCTCTCAGACAGAAGACTTTTCTCATGTACCTACACATAATTTTCTTGCACTTTCCCAGGTCTTGGTGTAAAGTTCATCATATTCAAGAAGGCTTCTGAGATTCCTCTGTGTATTACAGTTCCACACCCCAACCTTGGGTTCTGTGTTATTTTCTTTGAGACATCCTGCATGTTCTTTTTCCTGTGTTCACTGCCTCTGCCACCCAGTGATGAGCACCAGGAACACAGCAGTTTTCTCTGTTCTCTCTGGCAGTTCTAGCCTCTGAGGGCAGAGTCTGACACTGAAAGGGCTTACAGTGCTTTTGCAAGAAGGGAGGAAGAAAGAGTTGATGAGGTGGCTGGCTAATTCCAAAGTCAGATCACTTTGGCTCAAATCCAAGCTTGCACTGATAAGCTGGATGACCTTGGGTAATTACTGTATCTTCCTAAGCCTTAGTTTCACAGTCTGAAAATTAAGGTAATAATTGGAGGATGAGGTTAGATAACCCTTGTTGAATGGCAAGCCTCACTCTTGGTGACAAGAAAACTGACAGCTGGTGCAGATTATCATTTGTGCATTTATTCACCATGGGGAACAAAGTCTCTGCCCACCTTCTTCTCAGAAAATCAAGATGGAATTCAGTGCAGTGCCATCATCACCATAACCTCGAATCTTTTCTAATTAACAAAAGTATATCTTTCTCCATTATTTTGACTACAATGAATGACTATGTTAGGGTGACTGGGTAGCTCAGTCAGTTAAGCATCTGCCTTTGACTAAAGTCATGATCCCAGAATCCTGGAACTGAGTACCACATTAGCAGAGAGCCTGCTTCTCCCTCTCCCTCACCCCCTGCTTTTGTGCTTTCTCTCTTTTTCTCTGTCAAATAAATAAATAAGATCTCTGAAAAAAATGAATGAGTATGTCTCATACCATACCTCATTTGAGATGGAAGCACAATGACACCTTCCACCCCAAACAGGAGCTCTCTAAGAATGGGTGGTGCTGCCTGCGTGTGGATGGCAGCCTCGAAGGCTCAGCATTTGTCAGTTGTCTGAGGAAGGGTAAGAGCATTTAGTTGCATAGGGAAGCATCAAAAGGAGATTTTAAGAAATGCTAATATACCTTCTCAAATTTTGTGGCTTACAGTAGCTGTATGCCCCAACCAGAGAAGCTACTGTAAGAATTTAATGTTTATTAAGGTTTATTCAGGGTGACTATTTCATATGTGTCTAAAGCATGATTCAATTTCTACAATCTTAATATCTACCATAATTTTATGGAAGATCCTCATTAACTAGATAAATGCTCCCAGTAGTCAGTGGCTACACCTACTATATTCAGCACCATATGTCTTGCACACAGCCTAGATGATGCACAACCCACATTATTTTTTTTGAATGGACTTTTGCTGTTCAGTAGTGTTCATACCCAGGACTTGTACATCATGTGAATTCTTGTTTCAATCAAAACACTTTTAAGAAGGAAAGTGCACTGTCAATAATTCTGAGATGATAATAGGACCAAATTGTGTTGTGCCAGCAAAGCCCAGAGTGTTGAGGGTTTCACTTCAACAGGAAAAGGTTTGTCTCCACTAGCTTTCATCATGAGCTCTGTCATGTTTGTCTCCTACTCTCTCTGTGTCTCAAAATCTGCCATTAAATGGAAGCTTCTTAGTGATCTTCAGTCTTTAACCTGGTGGGGAGTCTGTCTCCTGTGTGTAAACAAACAGGTCATGAGAACAGAGAGAAAGAGTGTACACCTGTACAAATCAACAATAAAAAGATAAATAAGCTAATTAAATATAAGAAAAAAATTTAAATAGGATTTTCTCCAAAGAAGATATTGGCCATTTGGCCAATCAGCTTATGAAAAGATGCTCAATAACCTAAGTCACGAAGGAAATGCAAATCAAAACCACAGTAAGTGGCTACCTCAACCCACTAGGATGGCTATAACAAAAAGACATCATAACAAGTCTTTGCAATGATATGGAGAAATTAGAGCCCTTGCATATTGCTGGTGGAAATTAGAACCCTTGCACATTGCTTTGGAAAACAAATTGGCAGTTCCTCAAACCATTAAACATAAAGTTACCATATGATTTATCATTTCCATTCCTAGTTAGCCAGGAGAAATGAAAATATACATTCACACTTATATAAAAGTTGCTCATGGAATGTTCATTTGCTGAAGGATCCTAATTCTTAGACTTTATCTTAAGAAAATAAAGGATCATTGTTATGGAAAAATGTGTCCATCTCAGCATTTTTCAAATCAGTCAAGAGTTTAATCAATCCAAATATTAAATAATCTGAGAAAGATTAAATAGATCCCAGTATGTACTTACAAGAACAGGCTGAACACTTTGAACATGGTGCTAAGGATTTATATTCTTGACATGGTAAGAATTTTCTACTATAATGTTGACTGATAAATACAATTAAATCACAGCAGGAATCCTATAACCCTGGTTCTGAAATTACATTTTCATAGAACCACCTCTCTGAATGACAGTGCAGTTTTCGGTGTTTCCCGAATCCTGATCATTTCACTGAACCAAGGATGGCTGGATTCTGAATAGTACTGGCAAAATTTTTCTCGTTTGGTTGGTTTCAAACAATGGATTTATTTGATCTATACAGATAAAGGTAAAAGCAAGTATCGTATGATGTCAAAGAATATACATGGATATAGGGGTGTTCATCATAAAAGCCTTGCAGCATTTTTGTGCATTTGAAATTTTTGTAACATTATAAATTATCTTCAAGAGTGGAGCATTTTTCAGGTTTGCTTTTGTTTTTGCTTTTACTTGGATCCCACAGGGAAGTACTCCAATGCAGAAATTACCCTTGCAGTAAAAAGGTGCTTCATTGTGATTAACCCCCATGCCCATGCTCTCATTCTATCTTCCCTAATACTGAGCAGAAACTAGCCCCTTATGTTCATTTGTCCCATTCTTCCTCTGAAATCATTCCTAGTGAGTAACTTGAATCTCTTAAGATACATTGGGTCTTGGTGAAATTTACATTAACAGCCTTGAAGTTGAAATGTGTGAATTGACTCAGCATAAGATACAAAACCTCCAGTCCAGGTACCCACTAATACAGCAAAAATGCTCTCAGTATTATATAAAATTCTTAAAAATTATCTAACATCCCCAAAACTTTTATTGATGTGAATATTTACTATATTTTAGATTAAGACTGAGTCATTTTAATATATGCATTTAATTGATTTGAAAATAACAAAAGCCTGCATAAATAATGTACTTCTATAAAAACAACTATATAATCCAAAATAAAAGAATTTACCAAGAATTTAGTGATATTATTTATATATTTACAAATCTCTGTAATATCTGGCTTAATGAAAGCCTGAATATTTTCATATTTGCTTCTGCGTTCAATGTTTTGTGAATATAATTTTAAGGAAAATCCAGCCTGAGACCTATTTGTAGTTAAAAAATGGATGAGTATTTTATTTTATTTTATTTTATTTTATTTTATTTTTTTAATTTTTATTTATTTATGGTAGTCACAGAGAGAGAGAGAGAGAGGCAGAGACACAGGCAGAGGGAGAAGCAGGCTCCATGCACCGGGAGCCCGACGTGGGATTCGATCCCGGGTCTCCAGGATCGTGCCCTGGGCCAAAGGCAGGCGCTAAACCGCTGCGCCACCCAGGGATCCCCGGATGAGTATTTTATTAGACCTTTCAGGTAATCATGGATATTCTTCTATGATATCACATAGACTTCAATAAAGAGCAACTTCTTAGGGACACCTGGGTGGCTCAGCAGTTTAGTGCCTGCCTTTGGCCCAGGGCATGACCCTGGAGTCCCAGGATCAAGTCCCGTATGGGGCTCCCTGCATGGAGCCGCTTCTCCCTCTGCCTATGTCTCTGCCTCTCTCTCTCTCTCATGAATAAATAAATAAAATCTTTTTTTAAAAAAGAGTAATTTCTTAGTTGCAATGTGAAACCTGATACTGTATAATGAACTGTTCATACCGTGACATTGTAATCCATTGGTATCTTGTTATTTGAATATACCTTTTACCAATGCATGATTTTGCAACATTATGCACTGGTACTTTGAAAAATATTCATTCATGCAGATCATCCAAATGTTGACACAATACCACAAATATCACACTCGTTCATTTTCTCACCAATCTCATTAGAACAGTATTTGAGTATTGGGAAGCTATCAAACTCATGATGGTGAATGCGAGTTTTCCAAATTTTAATGTGTGTTTGAGATCTCAAATTTTACTACTGACAACAAAAACTTCCAATTGTTTTCCTAGAAATAACAGACTCCCTTCTTTCATTTTCAAGAAACTATCTACCAAACACTCAAGTCTGAAAGTAACCATAATCTGCCTGCTTGTTGTTCTTACAAATAACATTCTATTTCATTAGAGAAGCTGTGCCCTTTAGAACTTTGGGTGTAAGTTTTGCTTTAGGTGAGTATTATAGATTCATTTTAAATCCTTTCTGAGAACTGCTGTATTGGAGATAGTATCCTTCTTAGCTTTATGAAATTTTATTCTATGCAAATAATACTGTGTAGAGACAGGGAAAGAAGTCTAGAGAGAATGATTGGTGGTTGGTAGCAAAGCAATCAATAAATCCAGAGATGGGATAAGAAGTGACACACCTCCAGTGTATCTCCCCAGTGAGAAGCTGTGCCCTGATCTAACAGATCTGCCTGAAGCCCCCTTTATTCTGTTATCCCTGCAGGGTTCCACTGAGATCCAAAAGAAAAACTCAGAGCACAGGACATGTGATAAATGAGACACTGGATGAACATTTAAAGAATGCAAAGATAAAGTATTAAATAAAAAATAATTTATTCCCTATTCAAATACATATATCAAGAGCCTACTATGGGTGAAATGTTGTACAGTCAAGAAGTAAGGATTTTTTGCTTTTATTGTTCTCTCGAAGCACACAGAAACATAGGCGGCTCTGGTTGCTGTGTGAGCTGTAAACTAGTTGGTTTGCACATCTTGAAGCTCCGTGAAAGACCAGCCTCAGCTCCAGTAGTGCAGAGTGCAACTTTTGGGGGCACCTGGTCAGAAGGTCTGAATCCTACCTGGGGCTGTAGTTTGGGAGGGCAGACAGGTTGTTCCATCAAGAGCTGCAGTGACACCCTCTGGTGGCTGAGAGGCACGTCAGGCTTCTTTTATGGACACTGAAGTTTGAAGGGAAAGCAGTGGAGAAACACACTGAGGTGGTCTCCTTGGTCTTCCTCCCCTCCTCCAGGATGTCCCAAAAACCTCTTGGCCCCACCAGTTCCGCTTTAGGGTAGTACCCTAAACGTAATGAGCTGGACCATTTGCTCAATGGGAAGAATAGCTCAATGCTATTGTCTCTTTGGTGCTTTTGGTAACAGCCAGAAGCTGTTTAAAATGTTAGGCAGTTATAATAAAATACATTGTTTTTTATCGTTTTATCTCCTTTTCAGCCCTTTTTTTGCAATATGTTCAATCTTAATCAGATTTTAATATTTTCCACAGTGACCTATAATTAAAACTTAATAAGAGGAGATATTTTCATTTAGTTATTTCATTGTTTACATTTTAAAAGATGTATTTATTTATTTGAGAAAGGGAAACAGAGAGAGTGTAAGCTGGGGAAGGGGCAGTGGAAGAGCAGGAGGGAGAGAACCTCAAGCAGACTCTCCACTGAGTGCAGAGTATTGGTATGGGGTTGGTATGAGGCTCAATCCCACAACCTTGAGATCATGACCTGAGCCGATATCAAGAGTTGGACGCTTAACCAACTGAGCCACCCAGGTGCCCCAATTATTTTGTTTTTGCAAGTAAAACAAATACAAAACAAAAAATAGGATAAGCAATGCAATTCTTTATGGGCCAAGATATTATAAACTCCAGTTTGAAGCTGAGGAAACAAACGTTTTTGATCTATCCCCATGGATAAAAGTATGAAATATAAAATGAAAGAGAAAGTATCCTTATGGCCGGTTGCATTCTGTATAAACACTTCTATCTAATTTTTTGTGACCTTTTCTATGAAGTCACTATGGGCAAATGACATGTTGAAATTTCTGAGTGTTTAATAGATAATTTGTTATTCCCAGGCATGTTTATCTTAAACTTCCATCCAGATTTTTCCTTTCTTTACACATATTTGAAGCAGAGGCTTTTGTAAGCCAGGGAAGTCAAAGTCATGCCAAGGTTATCTTAACATCTTTATAAAACCTTCAAGTTCTCTGATTTAGGTCTGATATAAATATTTTTATATGTGTCTTCCTTCTCTTCCTCCTCCTCCTCCTTTGTAAGCTTGTCAACTTTATTCTTCAATTTACCATGCAGTTTTTGGTATGGACCACACATTGGCCTCTGTACTAGGACCTAGGGACAGGGGAACCTGCTTCCCTGCCTGCAGAAGTCAGGACCCAGAGCATTTCCAGACTATGATGCAGTGTCAAAAGTGCTATGCAAGGAGAGCAAATATTTAAGGGCTCACCAGACACTTTTAACTTAAACAGAGGAGGCAATATCCAGTATGACAGCGGAAGCAGCTGTGGCAGGACAAGCACAATTCTCCAGTGAGTTGGAGGGTAGAGGAATGGAAGACTTAGATCCAAACCCTGTTGTCTTTCCTCAGGCAGGCTCACTGGGAGCGCTGACCTCCCTGGAGAGTGCAATTCAAAGAAGGAACAGAGGGAGGGCTTGAGAAATGTTGTCTAATGGACTATGATCTTGGCTCATGTCAGAAAGCCCAAGTGGAAAAAAACTATCATTCTCTTGTCCCGATGTTTACCTGCTCTGGAACCAGAGCCCTTAAGTCAGTTGGAAGATATTTTACCTGGAAAACATTTTCCTCAGAACATGTGCTTGTTTCAGTGAGAATGTACCAAGAGATTTTATTAATATTAAACATCAATGGTATGTACTTCCTAATAGACAAGCCATCACAGTCGAGGCATGTGACCTGGATAAGGACTTCCCAGTCTGCCTACTGGTGTGTCCAGTGATTGGATATGCTTCTCCTCCATGCTTACTGTTCTCCTGCAGTTACTGTGTAAGCCCTGCAAGCCCCTTTCTGCCAAACCAGACTCCCTTGCTGCAGAGATGACCCTTGAGAAATTAAAAAGTTGCCACTGTGATGCTACACTCCCATCTGCTTCTAGGATGAGGAGCCCAGGTTTCTTTGGCTCCCAGAGGAATGTGTGGGATGCTCCCTTATCTGTGTGAAATGGCGCCCTTGATGCTTCCAGATGGTGCTGTGTGGCCATGAGTCAGACAACTGTGGAGTTGAGCTCATTCATTCAGGACTGAGGTCCACCTCTTCTTAGCAGTGTGAACTTGGGCAATTCATTCTGGGACTGACTTGAGGTCTTTGTCTCCCTAACTGGGAAAGAGAGATCATCAATAGCTTATCTCAACAGTATCATGCAAGAGAGAAATCATCACTTATTTAAATGCCTAAGCATTGTACCTGACAATGAGTAAGCCCTCAGTACCTGTGGTCCATTATGACTGCAGCCTCTACCAAGCTGAATGGGGGGTGGGCACAAGAGATCATTCTTCTCATTGACTAGGGCCCAGGGATCTGAAGGAGCATGTTCATGTGGCATGTTTAGCTGGTAGGTTCAACAAAACACCTGGACTTGTGGTGTGATCTAGTATGGAACTTGAGGTACTTCTGGAGGTAATGATGGAGGGAATAGCATTATTTTCCTGAGTAAACTTCCATAAAACTGAATTGAAGCTGATTTCATCCTCATGAACATCCCTGACAAAAGACAAGAGAATTCTCCTCTTACTGGAGAGCCCCAGGGGAATTCCTCCGAGATTGGACCCAAGCAGACCAACCTTTAAAGAGGGTGAGTGGTCAACAGACTATGAAGATAAGAGGGCTTATGTGTTCTTATATAAATGTAACTCACTTTCTGTTACACTCCTGAATCTGGCCTTCAATTAGAGAGAGGCTAACAGAAGTGTGCCTCAATCTGCTGAGTGCCTGACCATTGGTTTTGGCTCAGGTCATGATCTCATGATCCTGAGACTGAGCCCTGAGTCAAGTCCTGTGTCACGCTCTGTACTCAGAAGAGATTCTCCTTGAGATTCTCTCTCTGTCTCTCTCAATGTCTCCCTTCCTCTCTCTCTCTAAAATAAATAAATAAATCTATGAAAAAAGGAGGAGTATGGGCCAATTAAGTCAAATTACAAGATTTTTCATACAGTCTTTAATTTCAACAATTCTGAAATGATTATTATCCCATATCTTTAAATATTAGGACTTATTTAATTGGTTGATGTTCACTAGCCCACTTGAGGATAATTCAATAATCTCCATTTTATTGACTTCGAGAAAAGTTTGTTACAAAATTAATATACACATGTATATTTTACAGACACACACTCAATGCCATTTTTCTTTCTCCAGATTCATTGTATTTAATTATGATGACCACAAATGTTAATTATGCAAAATGATTCTCTATTTTCTCCTATGTACTTAGCGTTAGACTGGCTCAAGCTATTGAATATCTTTAAAGAACTCAAACTGGCTTGATTAAATGTACATACAGAATATTAAAAGCACACATGGAAAAGTGGCAAAATGATACCTTCCATCATATTTATGTTTTGTTCTTTATCAAGTGGTTTCATTTCAGTGAAATAAATTAGGTTTAAATGTAAAATCTAGATTAGGGAGGAGGCGCAAGATGGCGGAAGAGTAGGGTCCCCAAGTCACCTGTCCCCACCAAATTACCTAGATAACTTTCAAATCACCCTGAAAATCTACGAATTTGGCCTGAGATTTAAAGAGAGAACAGGGATCCCTGGGTGGCACAGTGGTTTGGCGCCTGCCTTTGGCCCAGGGCGGGATCCTGGAGACCCGGGATCGAATCCCACCACGGGCTCCCGGTGCATGGAGCCTGCTTCTCCCTCTGCCTGTGTCTCTGCCTCTCTCTCTCTCTCTCTCTGTGTGACTATCATAAATAAATAAAAATTTAAAAAAAAATTCTAAAAAAAAAAATAAAGAGAGAACAGCTGGAATGCTACAGTGAGAAGAGTTGGCGCTTCTATCAAGGTAGGAAGACGGGGAAAAAGAAATAAAGAAACAAAAGACATCCAAGGGGGAGGGGCCCCACGAACAGCCAGGATAAGGCTGGGGCGAGTGTCCCCAGGACAGGAGAGCCCCGGCCCGGAGAAGCAGGAGCTGCACCAATCTTCCCAGATGGAAGGGCGCTCACAGGGAGTTAGAGCAGGACCCCAGGAGGGCCGGGATGCCCTCAGGCTCCCTGGGACACTAACAGACACCTGCACCCCGGGAGAGCAGGCCAAGCTCCCTAAAGGGCTGCAGCGCCCACAGCTGGACCCGGGAGCAGCTTGGAGGGGCTCAGGCAGCGGCTCCACAGAGGGGGCTGCGTGGCCAGGAGCGTGAATCCAACAGCGCAGGCCCTGGAGCACAGAACGCCGGGACACAGCCCAGGATCCGGGCTCCCCCCGGGACAGGCAGAGGCCGGGAGGGCCCAGGACACAGCAAGGACGCTGTGAGCTGAGCAGAACAGCGGCCCCGCCCAGGAGCCTCCAGGCCCTGCAGACCGAGAGCTCTGTAGTTACTGCGGGGGCTGACTCCAGGGCTCCAGAGCTGGCCACCGCCACTGGGGTTGTTCCTCCTGGGGCCTCATGGGGTAAAAAACCCCCACTGAGCCCTGCACCAGGGAGGGGGCTGAGCAGCTCCCCCAAGTGCTAACACCTGAAAATCACAACAGGCCCCTCCCCCAGAAGACGAGCTAGACGGACAGGGGAAAAACAAATTATTGATAAAGCAGCACTTGAAAGTTCCAGGGGAAGTCAAGGGACTTACAGTATACAGAATCAGAGGATACTCACCGTGTTTTTTTCTTTTTTCTTTTTGATTTCTGTTTGCTTCCCCCCACCCCTTTTTTTTCCATTCTTTCTTTTTCTTTCTCTTTTTCTTCTCTCTTTTTTTCTTTTTTTCTTCCTTATTCTTTCTGTTTTTTTTCCTCTTTCTCTTCTGTCTTTTTCCCCTTTTCCCAATACAACTTGTTTTTGGCCACTCTGCCCTGAGCAAAATGACTAGAAGGAAAACCTCACATCAAAAATAAAAATCAGAAACAGTCCTCTCTCCCACAGAGTTACAAAATTAGGATTAGAATTCAATGTCAGAAAGCCAAATCAGAAGCACTTTTATAAAGCTACTGGTGGCTCTAGAAAAAAGCAGAAAGGACTCAACAGACTTCATGACTGCAGAATTTAGATATAATCAGGCTGAAATTAAAAATCAATTGAATGAGATGCAATCCAAACTAGAAGTCCTAACGACAAGGGTTAATGAGGTGGAAGAATGAGTGAGTGACATAGAAGACAAGTTGATGGCAAAGAGGGAAACCGAGGAAAAAAGAGAAAAACAATTAAAAGACCATGAGGATAGATTAAGGGAAATAAATGATAGTCTGAGGAAGAAAAGCCTACGTTTAATTGGAGTTCCTGAGGGCGCCAAAAGGGCCAGAGGGCCAGAATATGTATTTGAACAAATCATAGCTGAAAACTTTCCTAATCTGGGAAGGGAAACAGGCATTCAGATCCAGGAAATAGAGAGATGCCCCCTAAAATCAATAAAAACCGTTCAACAACTTGACATTTAATAGTTAAGCTTGTGAATTCCAAAGATAAAGAGAAGATCCTTAAAGCAGCAAGAGACAAGAAATCCCTGACTTTTATGGGGAGGAGTATTAGGGTAACAGCAGACCTCTCCACAGAGACCTGCAGGCCAGAAAGGGCTGGCAGGATATATTCAGGGTCCTAAATGAGAAGAACATGCAACCAAGAATACTTTATCCAGCAAGGCTCTCATTCAGAATGGAAGGAGAGATAAAGAGCTTCCAAGACAGGCAGGAACTGAAAGAATATGTGACCTCCAAACCAGCTCTGCAAGAAATTTTAAGGGGGACTCTTAAAATTCCCCTTTAAGAAGAAGTTCAGTGGAAGAATCCACAAAAACAAGGACTAAATAGATATCATGATGACACTAAACTCATATCTTTCAATAGTAACTCTGAACGTGAACGAGGTTAATGACCCCATCTAAAGGTGCAGGGTTTCAGACTGGATTAAAAAAGCAGGACCCATCTATTTGCTGTCTACAAGAGACTCATTTTAGGCAGAAGGACACCTACAGCCTGAAAATAAAAGGTTGGAGAACCATTTACCATTCAAATGGTCCTCAAAAGAAAGCAGGGGTAGCCATTCTTATATCAGATAAACTAAAATTTACCCCGAAGACTGTAGTGAGAGATGAAGAGGGACACTATCTCATACTTCAAGGATCTATCCAACAAGAGGATTTAACAATCCTCAATATATACGCCCCGAATGTGGGAGCTGCCAAGTATATCAATCAATTAATAACCAAAATTAAGACATACTTAGGTAATAATACACTTATACTTGGTGACTTCAATCTAGCACTTTCTACACTCGATAGGTCATCTAAACAGAACATCTCCAAAGAAACGAGAGCTTTAAATGATACACTGGACCAGATGGATTTCACAGATATCTACAGAACTTTACATCCAAACACAACTGAATAGACATTCTTCTCAAGTGCACATGGAACTTTCTCCAGAATAGACCACATACTGGGTCACAAATCAGGTCTGAACCGATACCAAAAGATTAGGATCGTCCCCTGCATATTCTCAGACCATAATGCCTTGAAATTAGAACTAAATCACAGGAAGTTTGGAAGGACCTCAAACACGTGGAGGTTAAGGACCATCTTGCTAAAAGATGAAAGAGTCAACTAGGAAATTAAGGAAGAATTAAAAAGATTCATGGAAACTAATGAGAATGAAGATACAACTGTTCAAAATCTTTGGGTACAGCAAAAGCAGTCCTGAGGGAGAAAGACATCGCAATACAAGCATCCATCCAAAAACTGGAAAGAACTCAAATACAAAAGGTAACATTACACCTAAAGGAGCTAGAGAAAAAACAGCAAATAGATCCTACACCCAGCTTAAGAAGAGAGTTAATAAGCATTCGAGCAGAACTCAATGAAATCGAGACCAGAAGAACTGTGAAACAGATCAACAAAACCAGGAGTTGGTTCTTTGAAAGAATTAATAAGATAGATAAACCATTAGCCAGCCTTATTAAAAAGAAGAGAGAGAAGACTCAAATTAATAAAATCATGAATGATAAAGGAGAGATCACTACCAACACCAAGGAAATACAAACGGTTTTAAAAACATATTATGAACAGCTATATGCCAATGAATTAGGCAATCTGGAAGAAATGGACACATTTCTGGAAAACCACAAGCTACCAAACTGGAACTCGAAGAAATAGAAATCCTGAACAGGCCAATAACCAGGGAGAAAATTGAAGCAGTCATCAAAAACCTCCCAAGACAGAAAAAAAAAGGGCCACATGGCTTCCCAGGGGAATTCTATCAAACGTTTAAAGAAGAAACCATACCTATTCTACTAAAGCTGTTTGGAAACATAGAAGGGATGGAGTACTTCCAAATTTGTTCTATGAGGCCAGCATCACCTTAATTCCAAAACCAGACAAAGACCCCACCAAAAAGGAGAATTACAGACCAATATCCCTGATGAACATGGATGCAAAAATTCTCAACAAGATACTAGCCAATTGGATACAACAGTACATTAAGAAAATTGTTCACCATGACCAAGTAGGATTTATTCCCGGGACACAAGGCTGGTTCAACACTCGTAAAACAATCATTGCGATTGATCATATCTGCAAGAGAAAAACCAAGAACATATGATCCTCTCATTAGATGCAGAGAAAGCATTTGACAAAATACAGCATCCATTCCTGATTAAAACCCTTCAGAGTGTAGGGATAGAAGGAACATTCCTCAACATCTTAAAAGCCATCTACGAAAAACCCACAGGAAATATAATTCCCAATGGGGAAACACTGGGACCCTTTCCCCTAAGATCAGGAACAAGACAGGGATGTCCACTCTCACCACTGCTATTCAACATAGTACTGGAAGTCCTAGCCTCAGCAATCAGACAACAAAAAGACATTAAAAGCATTCAAATTGGCAAAGAAGAGGTCAAACTCTCCCTCTTCACCGATGACATGATACTCTACATAGAAAACCCAAAAGGCTCCACCCCAAGATTGCTAGAACTCATACAGCAATTTGGCAGCGTGGCAGGATACAAAATCAATGCCCAGAAATCAATGGCATTTCTATACACTAACAATGAGACTGAAGAAAGAGAAATTAAGGAGTCAATCCCATTTACAATTGCACCCAAAAGCATGAGATACCTAAGAATAAACCTAACTAAAGAGGAAAAGGATCTATCCCCTAAAAACTATAGAACACTTCTGAAAGAAATTGAGGAAGACACAAAGAGATGGAAAAATATTCCATGCTCATGGATTGGCAGAATTAATATTGTGAAAATGTCAATGTTACCCAGGGCAATTGACACATTTAATGCAATCCCTATCAAAATACCATTGACTTTCTTCAGAGAGTTAGAACAAATTATTTTAAGATTTGGGTGAATCAGAAAAGACCCTGAATAGCCAGAGGAATTTTACAAAAAAAAAACCATATCTGGGGACAACACAATGCCAGATTTCAGGTTGCACTACAAAGCTGTGGTCATCAAGACAGTGTGGTACTGGCACAAAAACAGACACATAGATCAATGGAACAGAATAGAGAATCCAGAAGTGGACCCTCAACTTTCTGGTCAACTAATATTCGATAAAGGAGGAAAGACTATCCACTGGAAGAAAGACAGTATCTTCAATAAATGGTGTTGGGAAAATTGAACATCCACATGCAGAAGAATGAAACTCGACTACTCTCTTGCACCATACACAAAGATAGACTCAAAATGGATGAAAGATCTAAATGTGAGACAAGATTCCATCAAAATCCTAGAGGAGAACACAGGCAACACCCTTTTTGAACTCGGCCACAGTAACTTCTTGCAAGATACATGCATGAAGGCAAAAGAAACAAAAGCAAAAATGAACTATTTGGACTTCATCAAGATAAGAAGCTTTTGCACAGCAAAGGATACAGGCAACAAAACTAAAAGACAACCTACAGAATGGGAGAAGATATTTACAAATGACGTATCAGATAAAGGGCTAGTTTCCAAGATCTATAAAGAACTTCTTAAACTCAACCACAAAGGAACAAACAATCCAATCATGAAATGGGCAAAAGACATGAGCAGAAATCTCACAGAGGAAGACATAGACATGGCCAACAAGCACATGAGAAAATGCTCCGCATCACTTGCCATCAGGGAAATACAAATCCAAACCACAATGAGATACCACCTCACCCCGGTGAGAATGGGGAAAATTAACAAGGCAGGAAACCACAAATGGTGGAGAGGATGCAGAGAAAAGGGAACCCTCTTACACTGTTGGTGGGAATGTGAACTGGTGTAGCCACTCTGGAAAACTGTGTGGAGGTTCCTAAAAGAGTTAAAAAGAGACCTGCCCTACGAACCAGCAATTGCACTGCTGCGGATTTACCCCAAAGATGCAGATGCAATGAAACGCTGGGACACCTGTACCCAGATGTTTCTAGCAGCAATGTCCACAGTAGCCAAACTGTGGAAGGAGCCTTGGTGTCCATCGAAAGATGAATGGATAAAGGAGATGTGGTTTATGTATACAATGGAATATTACTCAGCCATTAGAAATGACAAATACCCCCCCATTTGCTTCAATGTGAATGGAACTGGAGGGTATTATGCCGAGTGAAATGAGTCAATTGGAGAAGGACACACATTATATGGTCTCATTCATTTGGGGAGTGTAAATAATAGTGAAAGGGAATAGAAGGGAAGGGAGAAGAAATGGGTAGGAAATATCAGAAAGGGAGATAGACCATGAAGACTCCTAACTCTGGAAAGCGAACTAGGGGTGGTGGAAGGGGAGGAGGGTGAGGGTGGGGGTGAATGGTTGATGGGCACTGAGGGGGTACTTGACAGAATGAGCACTGGGTGTTATTCTATATGTGGCAAATTGAACACCAATAAAAAAAATACATTTATTTTAAAAAGATAAAATAAAATCTAGATTTGTAGATCCCACCAAGAGGGAATTTTTGCACATGGAAAGTGCCCCAGCAGTGTTCATTTGTGAGGTTCAGACATGGAATTAAAGACAGTGCAGTAGTTTGAGTCAGAGTGTGAAGATGGTCTTTGGAAGAATTCAAGAATCCAAATAAACTATATATATATATATATATATATATATATATATATATATACACACACATATATATAGTGACCTTATAATTCTACAAAAATAGAAGTTTTCAAAGGACTGGTTAAGAAAGTAGTAAGAACTGATTAGTGCCTATTTCACCATTACCTTTTATGGTTTTTACTTTTCAGGGTACATTAAGAGTCCTTTGATATAGCATTTATATTCAGTATATTAAAACATTAAAAATAGACACAAGTGAAAATATCTCCCATTTTTGTGATTTTGCTATGTAACAGGAAATGGAAGTTTCACTGAAAGGACATTGCTCTGTATACCTTGACATTCAGTTGGATGGCATTTACTTAATGCCAACATTATGCTCTGCTCTAAGTTATACTCATTGTTTCCAACCAGTTGGGGCTTACCAATCCATCTCACATGTTAGAGCCAGATATCAGTATTTCAAATGAACATCTTTCCACACAGTGGTACAACTGAAGTTGTTTAAATTGCCAAAAATAACACCTTGTTCTTTGATATTTTAAGAGACTAGAAAGTACATAGAATAAAACTAGTAATCATATTAATAAACAAGAGCTTATGAAAATAATGATATTGTACATTGCTACAAATTTTAGAGATATTTACAGTAAATCCAGTTTTAAGAGCTTATAAACTGGTATATATTTCATTAAAAATTTTTGTCCTCCTCAGTTTTTTTGTAATCTTTCTGGCCACCACCAAAGGCTATCTCTGTTTGAGGGAAGAGGACACTACATTTCCATTTTAAAAATTATTTTATTTATTTATTTATTCATAAGAGACACAGAGAGGCAGAGACATAGTACGAGAGAGAAGCAGACTCCCTGCAGGGACCCTGACTCGGGGCTCAATCCCAATACCCCAGGATGATGACCTGAGCCAAAGGCAGACACTCAACCACTGAGCCACCCAAGCATCCTACATCTCCAATTTTAAGGCTTTCTCACAGACATTGTCCAGGCACATTTCCATCTAGCAAAAAAGAATCTTTTCCTTCTTGAAAGATGCAATTAGCAGGAGTTCCCTGAATTTGTCATAATATAACTTTGATATGATTTCTATATAATAAAGAGTTAAAAATGTGGAGGAAAGCTTGTCCCATTCACCAGTAAGTCCTACCAACAGGATTCCAGGACCAGCTGGGCACAAGACCTCACTCAAATCTTAAACCTAGAGGACAAAGAAAATGAATTCCCAGTGTTTGCCACTCTAGAGCTGTGACAGCCCTTCAGAAAGGTCCAAAGTTGAGGCAATCAGGCCAAATCTCTGTATCTCCATATCAGTGGCAGGTCATTAGCTATAGGTGTTCCAAGGAGATGCCATAATCTTGGGCATGGCAGTACCCTGTAACGTGGGAGATTGTCATGAAAAGATGTAGCTCTTAGGTGACTTTCTCAGCAGCTGAAGGTCAGGCACATCTACCTGAAGAAAGGATCTGGAATGGAGCAGCAGGTAATTTTCTATGGAAGCTGAGTGAAAGGATGTGAAAGATATGGGAGGAATCACTCATTTGACACTTATTAAGCACCGATCACACACCCATGAAGGGCCTTGCCCCGGGGGAAACAGGTGAGTATGGCTAACCCGGAACTCGACCTCATGATCATAGCATCCTAGGGAAGAGAGGCAGACCATCAGCAATCAGGCAGGTACATAAGAAAATTGATTTACAAAAATTAAGATATAAGAAACATACAAATGTTATTAAGTAAATTATTAGAGTAGGAGTGTATGAAGCTTGGTGAGACTTCTTTGAAATGGTAACAAATGAGCTGACCTGAAAGTATAAAAGAAGTTCCTCTGTAAATACCTGGAGATGAGCATTCAGAGAGAGCAAATTGTCAGGTCATTGAATCCAAGCCCTTTGGCACAGTGGTTGAGTAACTTTGAGAAAACTACTTCTATCCAAGGCAAAACAAAACAAAACACACACCAACCAAATTAAACTGATGAATTTAGATTCTTACTAAGTGTTAGTAGGCCTTTGAGTGCTACCATATAGTTTGGGTTTTTATTTTTGGTTTTGGTTTTGTTTTTTCAGATTGGTCTATGGGAGAAAGATGACTACTATTAAGTGTTGCTCATCCTCTGCTCCTAGAGCCTGTGCCCATTTGTCTACATAGGCTAATCCAGAAAGTAAATGTGGGATTATAGGGAGGGTCATGCTTCCTTATGGATGCTGGTGATGAAGCAGATGGTCGTCCAGATGAGCCAGCCAGGACAGACAAAGATGGCCTAAGATGGCCAGCATTGTTATTCACATTGTTATTCACAGAGGCTCCACACTGGGAGAGCCTCCTTTTGGATGGTTTAGGAAATCTTTAAGAAGGACTGAAAACATGGGGCACATAGGTGGCTCAGGTCATGATCCTAAGGTCCTGGGATCAAGCCTCACATTGGGTTCCCTGCACAGTGGGGAGCCTGCTTCTCCCACTTCCTCTGCCATTCTCCTTGCTTGTGTGTTTGCTCTCTCTCACTCTCTCTCTGTCAAATAATTTTTAAAAAATCTTTTAAAAAACACTTTGGATGCCTATGAGGTTGGTACTTTGAAGAAGCTATAGAATAAGAGCGGAGAAACCCAAAGTAGAAAAGAAGTATGTTATTTGGGGGGGGGGGGCATGGCATCTAGGTGACTCACTTGATTAAGCATCCAATTCTTGGTTTCTGCTCTGGTCATGATCTCAGGGTTATGAGCTAGAACCCCAAGCAGGGCTCTGCACTCAGCATGGAGTCTCCTTGAGATTGTTTCCTCCTTTATTACTCTCACTGGTCATACACATACACTCTCTCTCTTTCTAAAATGAATAAATAAAATCTTTTTTAAAAAGAGAGGTAGGTCATTAGACCTACTCTAGGGACACTGGGACTCAAAAGCAGGCTAGGCTGGCAAACTTGAGGTCTGTCACACTATCAATGCTATAACAGGATGGGCCATGTTTTCTTTGTGGACTTTGTTCATGGTTGAGAGTAATGGAGAAAGATTGGAAACTTGGACTAGTGCTAGTTAGCACTTTTCTAGCCAATGAGAGCTTCTGCACTAATGCTATGAGAGCAGAATTAAGTGGTGAGTGAGAAAAGAGGGAGATGGTAAGGGACTCAAAATGACATGTCAAGAAATGGGAGAGAGGAGGAGGGCTCCAGAGGCAAGATGCATAATTAGAAGTTTAGTGAGATATATTTTCATTATTCACTCACCTTCCAGGACTTAGTCTTAATTCTTAGCAGGTATAAAGACTTGAGTCACTTCTGGTAAAGGTTCTGAACCAGTGGTCATCCATTCATTAGGGTACAACTGCCTCCTCTATGCCAGGCACTGCTGTAGCAGCCATGGATACAAACATGGAGAAGGCACATGCCTGCCTCTCACTGCTGGAGTGCTTCCTCTCATTCCTGGGCTATAGTGAACAGATACAAAGTAGGGCCTGAGTCTTTCAAAGTCAAACACATTGTCAGTATGAACCAACCTTTCTGTCCGACTTAACTCTAAAATTGACCAGTGAGCAATTGCACTTTCCATTTCCCCAATTTCCCACTTTATGGGCATTTCTTCCTCCCCTCTCTGCCATTTATGCACTTACCCAGCTCTCAGCTCTTAGCCCTCAACTCAGTCACAATATGAGTGTGAATTCTTCTAAGCAGATCAGCTTTTAAGACCTAGACTTAAATGGAAATTGAACTGAAATTTCATACATGAGCAAAGGCATACAAGAATGGAAAGGACAAGCAAGTCTGCTATGGTGTTTGAACATCTCACTGGAAGGATTACCACATGGTTTATTGTGATACACAGCCTAGTTTCTGGAGCCCTTCCATTTGGACACAGGAGTGTGGGATATGATGGGTACAGATCTTCTAAAGAGAAGGAACTAATGTTTGTACCAAAACAGGAGAAAGATAGTGACAGACACTAACCTCTAGTCAAGCATGGGATATTATGCTGTGGATACATAATTGTACATGAAAATCATGTTCACAGTGACCTTAGTAAACATTTTAAGAACCAGATTTTTGCCATTATAATAGGTTTTTATTACAAAACAAATCTTTCTGGTTTTATATATTTCAAGAGAAAACTAAATAGATAATTGCTTCCAATTAAAGTGATCTGTTTTTGTGTTTAGAATTTATTTTGCATGGCAGTCACATGGCTAAATTATACTGAGGCACTAGGTAGATGTGTACCTTGGGGCATTAGAATGATCTCACAAGGCAAGTTGTGCTTTTGCATGACATGCTTTTACATGTCCATACAGTTTGAATCTGGGTAATGATGGGACTGTGATATTGCCTAAACAACCAGTGCTCCAATCACATGAAGGAAAATATTCTTGGAGGTCCCAGCACCTGTGGCCCCTCTTGATATGATTATAAATGTATATACTAATCAAATATCATTTGGAAAGGTCTAGTTAATTAAGGTAAGAAAGCTACATACACATTCCCTGCTATGAGTAGATGAATGTGCCGTTCTATGCTAACACTGACACTGGTTTCCTTCATAATACCAAGAGAACAGGGATCCCTGGGTGGCGCAGTGGTTTAGCACCTGCCTTTGGCCCAGGGCGTGATCCTGGAGACCCGGGATCGAATCCCACGTCGGGCTCCTGGTGCATGGAGCCTGCTTCTCCATCAGCCTAAGTCTCTGCCTCTCTCTCTCTCTCTCTCTCTGTGACTATCATAAATAAATAAAAATTAAAAAAAAATACCAAGAGAACAGTGGAGGAGAGGACAATATGCTTTCTGGAGCTATTTTTTGCCAGCTTTCCTGGAGTACAGTTGGCTTGAAACAAATTATTTTAAAAATACCTTCCTTATAACTTGGCTATGCCATGATCATTTAGCATATTTCCAGACTGTTTACCAATCAAATATAAATATAATGATCAAGTAGGACAAAGCAGCTAGTCTAGTGCAGAGGAAATGCAAATATCATTCTATCTAATACTGCTTCAAATTTCATATGCATTATCATCTTTTTGGCCTTTTATTCTGAATTAATTTCAGAATTATAGGAAAGAAGCAAGAGTAGGAAAAAGAATTTTTGTTTACTCTTCACTTACATTTCCAAATGTCAACATTTTACCACATTTACTTAATTATTCTCTTTTTACACACACACACACCAAGATTTTTGAGTATTTGTTTGTTTGTTTGTACCGATCCAGTTGAGGGCAAGTTACAGACATGTTGCCTTTTTACCACTAAATACCTTACCAACTATTTCCTAGAATGCAGGACATTCTTATATATAATCTGGGAACATTTATAGTAATAAGGAAATTGCATATATAGGATACTATTATCTAATCTACTAACTTTATTTAAATTTCACTAGCTATCCTAATAATGGCATTTATAGCTAAAAAACGTACATATAGTCCAAGGCTACGAGTCTAGAATAAGCTGTATTCTCCGGCTGTCTTCTTAAGTCTCCTTTAATCTGGACTGTTTTTTCAGTCTTTTAAGTTATTTTGTAGAACATCCCTCTGGAGGGTCTATGTGATGTTTCTTCATGAACAGAGTTGGGTTATACATTTTTGGCAGGAGCACTGCCAAGGGGACATTGGCAGTGACTCATGTTGGGGACATATGATGCCACCAGTCCCTAACTGGTGATGTTAATTTTGATTACTTGTTAAGGCAGGTCACTAAATTTCCTTACTATAAAGTTATTAATTTTCTCTCCGGAATTAATTATTATTATGAATACTGTTTTCAAAACATTCCTGCAAGGATGAAATGATCACTCTTACTAAAAATATAGAATCAGAGGTTCAGAAGCTATGTAACTTGCCCAAGTCACATATTCTGTTGGTGATACAGATCCAGGTCTAATGCCAAAGTCTAAACTCTTTTCTCCCTACTATTAAAGAAAAGAGCATAAAATGAAAATAAAAGTTTTATTTTTGTATTGATTTATAAGGTTCGTTTTTATTCATCAAAGTTACTAAAATCATAGCATTTGAGTTTTTGTAGACCTAACTGGAAGAATATTGTCCTACAAGGCAAATACTTTTCAATAGTATCAGAGAATAGGAAGACAAAAGGAAAATAGAAGCATATAATGATTTCTTTTTCTTCTGCAATCCATGGATAGAAGGACATAAAGCTCCTTTCAAGTTTAGGTAAAGAACGCAAAGACATCCATAGAAACACTGGAGGCACAACTTATTTTTACAGCTAAATAGAGGACATGCAGTCTTCTGAGACTGGAAAATCACAGAGAGGAAGAGCCATGGGCCCCCATGGAGTGCAGGAGAGGATATAAGTGTGGGGCCCTGGGTATGTGGTAAGCCACAGTTGTCCCACCAGCCAGGCTGTGACTGGACCTAAAGTCTGTGATTCCAGGTATCCAACTCCATGCTCTTATCCTATATCAGATGTAGAAAAATCTTTGGAGCAGGATAAAATGTATCCCCTTATAATTCTAGGGTAAGAGCAATAAAGAAAAATGAAATCCCACTATCTTTGTTTTGCATGACGCTGATATAAATTTCATCATATGGCATCATTTTCATTGATTCTTGTGTGTTGGGGACAGGCCAAAAACTTGCCAATTAAAAGTATGCTACCTATGGTATAGAGCTGTCTGTTCTGCCTTACCTGTCTGCTTTAGGATAAATTTCAGTTTTCCAGGTTCTTCTCTCAGCCCTGTTTTGGCTAAGGTGTATCTATACATATCCTGAGTCGAGGAGGCAGTCTTTGGAGAACTGTGTCCTCTCAGTGATGAGGGGAGCCCTGGTCCTTACATATTTCCTGGTACACAAGGTATTTGCTCATTTCTGCAGTAATGGTCCTTTCCTACCTCATCATAAGGTTCCTCCTGCACGCACTTCTGATCCTCACAATTTCTAAAGCCTGTGTTCTCTGCCAGAATTGAACCAGGCATCCCTACCCCCACTAACATGACCCTCTCTCTTTCTTTGCATCTTGTGTCTCTGCAAATCCACACGTTCAGCAGACACTCTTCAGCTCCACTATGTGATTTCCCTACCCCCTGTTGCAGGAGCATCATGAGAGGTCCTCTGGCTGGCCACTACCTTCTTTGTGGTTCCACTAACTTCTGGTGGCTTGGATGGCAGGATTCCCAAGGAAACTGAGGGATACCCCATTGTGTTTTTCCAGTCCACTTGGCCTAAACTTCTTCAGGCCCATGGCTTTATTCCTGTCTCCCTTGCATGTTGGGGCCTGGTGCTTCAGATTCCTCTGCCTAATGCTTCAGATTCCTCTGCCTATGTGGGGTTTTCCCCTCACCTGGGTTTCATACAATCGCCCTCCTCCACAATGACTTTCTATCTTCTTCCAGGCTGGTGGGAATATCTGGCAACTTTCTCATTCCCATCCTTAAAACCTGCCTGTCTGACATATTTGATTAAGTCATCTAGGTGGAAGATACTAGTCTTTTTCTTCCTTCTCTAAAACAATGTAACTCCTAACCTATCCTCATGGACAAAGGGATGGGAAAAGAAGCCAGGTACTGATAAAAGTATGTGACATCTAAAGGTCAAAGAGCAGTTTTATTATTCCAAACAATTTAATAAATCTTTGTAAGGGTAGGGAGCAAGGATACTATTGTTTTATTACTAAAAGGTATTTTATATTGCTTTGAGGAGTCAATAAAGTTACAGTCCTCTTTTTACACAGTGCCTTTCCCATTACATGCAGAGAGAGAAGGAGGGAGAAGGAAAGGGAGGAATGTAGAAAAAAATGAGACATACAGAGAGAAGGAGAGGGAGATAAAGTGAGAGAGAGGAAGAGAAAGATTGGGAAGAAATGAGACTTTCAAACAACATTTGAAATGCTTCAAATATAGTGGGAGTATCTATAAGTATTATGGCAAAATTGAATCATTTTACATACAACATATGTGGCAACTTCTCTAAATTGTATGCAACTTGTTGATTATTTAAGTTTTAGTCAGCTAATCATACATTAGTTGTAAAACTGTTTGATGCCATGTGGCCCTCGCTGGTTAACCTTCACATTTTCCTTCTATTTACTAGGCAAAGAAGTAAAAATGTAGGATAAGAAAAGTTAGACAACTGTAATAAGGAATGTTTTCATAGGTGGGAAGGTAGAAAGATGATCAAGGTAAATCTCTTAAGCTTTCTTTGTCTCTCTGTCTTCTGAGTTCACTGTCTTTCCTCATTCCTCTCCATCTCATTGGGGTATTTCCAGGTTCAGGACTTCACCACCTCCTGAGACCCCTCCAGAGCCAGAAATGGGATAGAAAAAGGACTTAAGGGATGGATAGGCCACTAAGCTTAAAGTCTTGGAAAGAATGACTGTTTATTTTCTTCATTTAATTTCTTCCACAGTGAAGTTAAGTCAGAGCTTAGTGACTTAGGTTATGTATGAATTCCAGGGAATGGAGACATGATTTGGCTACCTCTCATCCAGGTTTATAACTCATTCCTAAAGCTTATCATAAGCAAACTTGATAGAAGCATGTGGGCCAAAGAGCATGGACACACACACACACACACACACACACACACAGTATGTTAAGGTGGTTGGTCAAGAATATTGTGATATAATAGATCTAGGTATAAGGAATATGAAAAAGACATGGGACTGTCCTCATAGTACCTACTGTCCCTCTAAGAAAATAGTAATATTTCAATCAGTTTATTGATAATATAAATAATTATAATGATATTAACACTAATGGTTATCCTATCTAACATGCATAGTGTTGCTGCCACTGTCCCTGTCATTGTCCTGGTGTTGTCTTATTTAACCCTCACAACACAGTTGTGGTCAAGATGTTCCAATTTTACAGAATGCTGAAGCACAGGGATGTAGAATTACTCACGCTAGGCCACACAGGTTTTAACATAAACGTTTTGGCATACTATGAAAATGAGAAGTAGAACACTGTAGAAGGAACAAATGCATCCATTTAGGGGACTGGGAAGTATTTCAGTAGAGACAATGATTAAATGAGAATTTGACAGATATGTAGGAGTTTTATGGATGGAAAGGCAATCAAGGAAGTGAAGGGAAGTGAGAGGAGGGGACAGAAAGGGAAGGGGAGGAAGGACATTGATAAAGCCCAGCATGATGGAAAGGCTTGATATTTGGTGAACTAAGCTCTCTTCTAATGAAGCTCAAAGTTGAAGCAGCCTAATACCTTGAAATGATCTTGGATAGGTAGCTAAGGGTCAGATAACAAATCAACTACATTTTCTAAGATTTGACTTTCATTCACCTTTTTTTTCATTATTTAAAAAGGTTTCATATTTTTTTCATCTCACCTAGTATTTTGCTTAATTGTATTTGATCTTTCTTATGTATAACACTAAAAATGTACTGAACAAATTAAGTTTATCTTGATTCAAAGGATTTCTACATTTTTTAAAGCTTCAGGGGTCATATCATCTGACTTCAGGTAGTATTACACCATAGGTATATAGAGAACCAATTATCAGAAAGTTCTAGGTAACTCCAGTGCAAGGTAACCTAATGGTGCATGGATACAAAAACAAGGATATACCCAGTCTAGATGTTCTTTATAAGACCTTACAATTAATGGGCATAAGAAGCATAACTAGGAAGATTGCTCTGTTGGGAATGTAGACAATGCCAGTATAGGTAGTGCTTTCTCAACACAAAATGATGTAGCTATTCTGTCTAAAAATTGGCTGAGATTCTAGTAAATTCTTTGTTGTATGAAGTTAAGATACATCATAAAAACCTTTCAGATGTGGGCATTGACAAAATTTCCTTCTTCTTTCATCACGTGGAGGCTGAGAGTAGGATGTTCCCTCTGCCCCCTTACTCTTAAGATAAGTATGTGAGGCCCATGAATTCCAACATGGAAGCATAATAGGTTGGAGGCTGATTGCATAATCCTTCAACACATCCTAAACAAGTGAACTTTCAGTTTTTGAAGAACAAGACATTCATTAAAATATGCCTCTTCACCAGCAAATGCATTGAAAAAACAACCTGCTTAAGTAGAACTAAATATTGCAATAGTCACTTTTCAACCTAGGTCCTTAGTTTTCACATCTGTTAAATAAAGTAATTTGCTTGGATAATTTTGAAGTATCTTTCAGCTTTGACAAAGTGAAAGAATTTTAATCTAAAATGGAACTAGAGGATATAAAATGGAAAAATCTCACGCATATTGCCTCAGGAAAGCAAAACTTAAAAGACTGAGAAACTGATTTGCTATCAATGACTGATTTATAGAAAACTGATAATATTGGAATGTTCTTAAATGATAAGGAGTTGGCTAGGGGTTGCTTCATATCAACCTTGGAAAGTATTGTTTACATTCTAGGGGCATGAGCAAAAAATAACCCAGGTCAGGTTGGTCTCACAAAATAAGCTGAATAATTTTGTCTATATGACTGGACTTGTTCTGCCTACTTGCGAAACTTTTGGAGCTAGGCTCTGGTTTTTTATTTTAACAGACTCTAACTGGCCTTTCCTCTCTTTACATTCCCTGCTCATAAATACAGTCTGCCCAAAATTTTCAGTGGACTTGCTTGTAGATTGATACAGTTGGTTGTCCTAAAGTGCAATTCTTCAAATTGCAATTCAATTGCAATTGCTATTCCTTCTTCTTCTAGACAGTTTTGAGTTTACCTCAGTTTACCTGTTTTAGCAGAGCCTAGAGGGAAACTAAGGAGAACAATGCAATGTGCAGATTGCCAGGGAAGAATTATCAACCAGATGGTTATTTAGCCACTTACCTTGCTCAAACAATAGCCTGGAGTAAATATTTTATAGCTTTTCCTTGCTTCATTTTTGCTGTTGGCATCAATTTAAAGTTGCCAGTCTCCTACCTATTTGAATAATCTGCTAGGCAGATTGCTAGGCAAAGTGTTCCTGTCACTCAACCTAGGATCTGAGCAGCGGAGACTAGGGCCACCCATTTTGCTTGGTCCAGCAGATTCCAGGCACTGTGACATGCATCTGTTTTTGCCCTAGAATCTCAGGAGTCCATTTCAGAAGAGGAGCCAGGTGCCTTCCACTTCATTAACTTCTTGTTTAAAGCAATTTCGTGTTTTTTTTTTTCCCCTCTTCAGTTACATTTCAATGACAAAAATAACTGGGAATGGCAAAATGAAGTGGGTGGTCTGGCACATATCTCCTGCTATATTTAATATGGCAAATATCTGTGTTTCTTATACATGGAGATGCTACCAGTAGCTACTATAAAGACATAGTTGTTATTACAACAGTGGCCAAAAATGGATGCAGATCCATGTGCACATTATTAACACTGACAAACTTATTGGTTCTGCATTGCACAGCTGTGACATTCACTGCTCTCCTGTGTTCCTCCTCAACCATAAGGTCAAGATACAGGGAAAAAACAAACATACAAGCAGTTGTGTCTGACATTGAGTTTTAAAGTGACACAGGTGCTCTCATTAATCTCTGCCCTACATTAACAATCTTGAATGGCCATGGAATCACTAAATTCCATTGTCTGAAACTTGTAATAGAATTATAAACAGAATATTTTGTGAGAAAAGATATACAATTAGATCATATACTTTGAATGTATATGATCATACATGTATATGCCTAATGTCTAGATTAATGATTAACCATTAATAGAATAGATTAACATTTCCCTGACTCTCTTTTCCCTCAAACATTTTTGGAATGTTTTACAAATATATTTGCAGTTCCCAGTCATGAATTACACATTAATCTCTTTTAGCCTGGGTAGGAAGATGCAGGTAAATTTATTGAAGAAATTCCTGATAATTTTCTGCAAAAGAAAGATGATTTAAAAAAAAATCCGCTCTGTTAGAAAGAAAAGCTGAGCCTTTTATGAATATATATTACATACATATTATACATAAAAGATATGTGTATCTTTCTTGTAGTTCGTGGCAATTATGTTGGCAATAGTTAATAATACAAATCACAATACAGAGTACCATTTATAGTTAATGTTAAATTATTTCCAAAGCTGTTAATGATTGGATGCCAGAGGAAAGCTGAAATGTAACTTGTCTGTATGGATTTTGACTCTTTTGTTTATATCCAACAAACCTGTGCATATGTGAGGAAAAAGAAAAAGAATTACAAGAAGATGACCTATTTCCTTAAATCTCAGTTGCAATAAAGCTCATTATAACAAAATTGTCATCCACAAGTATTAATATTTTATTTCTGTATATTTTATGAAAAGCAAATAATGCTAAAGTTATCAAAATATTATACTGATATCTTAAAATAAGAGCATAAAAGTGATGGGAATAGGCAGTTTAATAATGTTAATTCATTTTGATTGCTTAACAGCAAAGAAAACTGGATCTTCTTTTAACAGCAAAAACAGTCTTAGTAAGCAGCATAGCAATAGCTTTTAAGTACACACTGTTAAGTTTTGACTATTTTAATTGACTTAGTATATATTTGTATATTATTAAATCAATAAAAACCTAAAATACTGCACAAAATTTTATTCAGATATTAACTCAGCTTCAAGCTTTTATCTGTCCACATTTTATAAAAGATATGTCATTATTATTAAGTTTGATTCTTATTTTAGAATACGTTTTAGCTAAAATAATATTAGAATCTGAGGACCAAATTTTCTGATATTTTTGTGTCTTTGTCTCTCAGTTTTATTATTAAAACTTAGTTTAATTAACAACCAAAATTTATTATTCATAAGAACAAGTTCCTACAGCATTAGTCTACTTTTTAGAACTTAAGTCCACGACTAAATACAAAATGTTACCATCACTGAGTTTGTTTAAATAGTCCCTCTCAAAACCAGCTTCCCCTTTGAATCCTTTGCTGTGACTCCACATCTGACTCTTCCCTTCTGGCCCCAGAAGCACTCATGTGCCCAGATCTTTTTCCAGGTCCCAGGCATTGCACCTTGAATAGTCCTTAACTGTAACTGACAGCTGTAACTGACAGCTCCTTGTGGGCATCAGCAGTACTGAGGTGATCTGATAAATAGGTTTGTGGCCTCAAGCAAGATATTATGCTCAATTTTCTCCATTTACAATATGCTAGTGTTTAACCATGCCTAACAATACCTGTATAAGTGAAAGGCCATACAGATATCAGTTAAAATACAGTAGGAGAAAGATGAACCATTATAGCAAGGGTCCAGGCTGGGATTTAGAATGCATGGGGTCAAATTCATTCTTTTTTTTTCAAACTTTTATTTAAATTACAGTTATTTAACATATGTGTAATATTGTTTTCATAATTTAATGATTCATCTATAAATATAACATATATAATATAACATCTAACACCCAGTGCTCATCACAACAAATGCTTCCCTTAATACCCTCAAATTTGTGATCAGGAGTTTGCATAATCTAAGTTATCTCTACCTATGAAATGAAGTATTCAAACTAAATGCTGCTGAAATATAATTTTCAAAAAGCTAAAAGGATGACTCTTAAAAATATAAAATGAACATGTGTCAAACATTTTAATAAACTCATTAGTAAATGAGGAAATCAATAAGATGCCAAACTGGCTAAAGGAGCATTTGAAGAACTAGGTATTTATAGGAAATTTGATTTCTAAAAATGGTAGAAAAGAATGCTACATTAGATATAAAATCATTAAATTCCTTCAGGAAAATAACCCTTGGGACGCCTGAGTGGCTTAGTGGTTGAGTGTCTGCCTTCAGCTCAGGTCGTGATCCCCGGGGTTCTGGGGTCAAGTCCTGCATCAGGCTCCCAGTGAGGAGCCTGCTTCCCCCTCTGCCTATGTCTCTGCCTCTCTCAGTGTGACTCTCATGAACAAATAAATAAAATCTTTAAAAAATAATCCTTAATGTTTAGGGTGATCTTTTCTAACAGACAAAAATTATTTGCACATACTGGGCAGAAGTCTACAAGTTAACACTATGACTAGGGCTTTTAATCAGTAGTCTTAACAGTGTTCATTAAAAGGGATCTCACCAAAAAAGCCAACAGGCACATGAGGAAATGCTCCACATCACTCGCCATCAGGGAAATAACAAATCAAAACCCCAATGCGATACCACTTTACACCAGTCAGAATGGCTAAAATTAACAAGACAGGAAACAACAAATGTTGGAAAGGATGTAGAGAAAGGGGAACTCCATTAAACTGTTGGTGGGAATACAACTCTGGAAAACTGTGTGGAGGTTCCTCAAAGACTTAAAAATAGAGCTACCCTATGACCCAGCAATTGCACTACTAGATTTTACCCCAAAGATACAAATGTGATCTGAACGGGGACCTGCTCCCCAATGTTTATAGCAGCAATGTCCACAATAGCCAAACTGTGGAAGGAGCTGAGATGTCCATCAACAGATGAATGGATAAAAAAGAGTAATCTATATATATATACAGTGGAATATTACTCAGCCATCAGAAAGGATGAATACCTACCATTTATATCGACGTGGATGGAACTGAAGAGTGTTATGCTGAATGAAATAAGTCAATCAAATAAAGACAGTTATCATATGGTTACACTCACATGTGGAATATAAGAAGTAGTGCAAGTCACCATAAGGGGAAGGGGGGGAAACTGAGTAGGGGAAAAATCATAGAGGAAGACAAACCATGAATGACTCTTAACTCTGGGAAACAAACTGAAGGTTGCTGAAGGGGAAGTGAGCGTGGGGATGGGGTAACTGGGTGATGGGCATTAAGGAGGGCACATGATGTGATGAATACTCAGTGTTATATACAACTGATGAATTATTGAAACCTACATCTGAAACTAATGATGTACTATATGTTGGCAAATTGAATTTAAATAAAAACAAATAAATAAAAAGGCTCTCACAACTAAAATGCTATGAATCGATATTAATAATGTTTAACTATATTAGTAAAAAAAATAACTATATTAGTGGCAATTCATATTAAAATTCATTTGAAAAATATGAACTTTTCAGCTGCTGGCATTTACTTTTGGGGTTTATTTTTGTTAACCCTCACTATTACAGAAAAATAATTTTTCTGTCCTACAAATTTATTATTAAAATATGGATAATTTTATTTATAAATACTCAAAAGATAATTAACCCTCAGTAATAGAGAATCTTCATTAGACCGCTCTTCTGGTCATATCAATTGATTTATTTTTCCTTTTCCCTGAAATGGTATCATGTGTTAGCCACAGTCCCAATGTAATATTATGTACTACTAATATTTTCATATTTCTTTATTTTGTTATTTATTTTCTCATCTCAGGGGGGATGCTCAAGACTTCTTTAGATTTCACAAATGGCATTTAAGTTATTTTTGTCAAAAAGAGTTCAACTGATGTATCCTAGAATGTTTTATTAATATATTTGCATTTTAAAAATTAAAAATCCATTTAATATATTTGAATTTTAAAAATTAAAAATCCATTTAATATTTTGTCTGTTTTCAAGTTTGTTCCTGTTACTCATAAACAAATACTTTACCCTTACAACCTAGTTGTATTGTCTATATATTTCTATCTTCTCATAGTGGGCTTTTCCAGAAACAGAACTTGTAGCAAGCACTGAGTGCAAGCAGAATATTTGGGAGGAGACCTTAGGAAACATTGGTAGCCAATCAAACATATGTCTAGAACAGGCCCTGGTCTCTTAGAATAGAACACACCTTAGAATTGTCTCAACTAGGGGTATGGAAGCTGAGGGCTTATCCTCCAGCTACACTTAACATTGGCTAAGGTCCTGTCACTTGTAGTGGAAGGAAGCCTTAGGATTCAGGGTTGTGCTGACTATGTAGAAATATGATTTATTTACGAGCTTTCCACTTTTGTCAGCCTGCTTTCCTGCTCTTCATTGCCTCAATTACAAGAATTTCCAGAGGAATTTATTATTTTAGAACATAATTTATTGAAGACGTAATGCAGTTATCATGATTACTTCCATATTCTCTATCAAAACTAGTTGATATGAAAAAAAAACAAAACTAGTTGATATGAAAACTTGGATTTATAAGACATTGCTAAAAATTAGGCAACAGTTAGTTGATATTTTGCTGAACTTCCATACTTCATTCACTGCACATGTATTGAATAGCTGCTTTGTGTTAGGTACTTTTCCAGGAACTGGAAATACATTAGTAAACACAATAGAAAAAAAATGTCTATCTTCTTGGGATGTTCATGCCACAGTCTATTGTGAAAAAAAATCAGTAAGTAAATATGTGAAATATATACAGTGTGCTATATGGAGATAAGATATATGAGTAAAACTAAGGGGAGATGTATAGAAATGCTGGGGAGGGGGAGGTCTTTCAAGTAGGGCAAGGACAGCTATGTCGATTAAGTGATAAGAGCATTAAAAGCAGGTACAAAAACAAGTGTAAAGTTCCTAAGGCAGAGCATACTTAGACTATTCAAGAGAAACTGGAGTTCACCATATGTCTTTCACTTGAGTGAAGATGAGATCCATTGTAGAGTTTTAAGCAGAAGAGAGACATAAATTGATTCATGTTTTTAAAAGTTTGTTCTGGACATTGTGTGGAAAGTAAGTGGGACAAGAACAAAGGCACATATAGGGAAACTAAAAAAAGGCAAGGCATGACGATAGTTAAGACTAGTGTGTATTAGAAAAAATGATGAGGTGTGATTGGATTCTGAATATAGGTCAAGTATATACTGAAAAAACATTTGGTGAGGAATTAAATATATGGTATGAGAGAAGAGAAGAGTCATGGATAAATCAAATTACTATGTATAGAGATGAGGACTACTGTGGGAAGAGTGGGTTTGGTGGGTTAGGGGACAATTTTCAGCTTTGGAGGATATTAAATTTGAGACATTTGATAGATATTTGGAAATTTTGAGTACAGTTGGATATACCACTACCAAATTTAATGGAGAGTTCCAATGTGAAATATTTTAACTGGATAAAATCACATAAGATGCAAGTTAAGGGAGAAGAGAAATTATCTGAACACTGACTCACAGAAGACTCTTGAATTAAGGGATTGGAGAGATGAAGAGAAAGCAACTAAGGAGACTGAGAAGTGGTCCATGAGATGAACTGATGCATTAGGGGCTCCCTCCTGGCAACAACTTTTCTTGTGTTCATTAACAATTAATGTGTATTTAAACTCTTTCTGGAACAAGACATAGTTATCTTCATCTGAGTACAGTTACTTTAATTTGGGTTTTTCACTGTTAATTATCCATCATGAAGTTACAAAATCTGTTTGTCCTTCTAGCCTGTTACTCAAGACCATTCTTCCAGTTATTTAATCTAATTTACCAACTAGGCTGTGTGTATTTAGACCTCTGTCTTCTGCTCCCATTGAAACTGGGATACTATAGTTCAAGGCTGTACTTTTGGCAAGTCACTTATCCCTCAGTTTCCCTATCGTACATGGCCATTCATCTAACTGTTCAAAGTAACTCTGATTTCTTCTTATTTCTCAGCTACATGTCCAGTTTAATATTTATCCCATTTGTTCCATTTTTCAAAAAAATACAACATTAATTGAAATACTTCCAGCCATTCTGCCAGAAGCAAACAAAGCAGGACATAGAGTTATCCAAGTACCTGTAAGGGGAAGACAACATCTGAAGGAAAAATGATTCTCATTTATATAATCTCACTAAATTTGAAGTATTATAAATGCATATATCACCTTCACTATTTATTTTGCTTAACTTACTTAATTGAAATTAAAAAATAATTTTATTGAGTGTTATAAGCTTGAAAGTAAACTAGTTTTATAAAATAAGAGTATATGATAATTACAGAGTTTCATGTTTTATTTATATAATGTAATCAAATGCAGTGGTAAATTCAGCAATGGAAAATTGATTAAGGCCAAATGCTTGATTTTTTATTGATTATTCTGTGAATTTTCTTTAAGAACTAGCAATATTTAAGGACCATGTAAGGGACATTACATAGCAGATTTCTTCTGCTACTTTTTATCTTAATTAATTGTAACATGTTCAACTAATGAATCAGGCTTAATTTTTTGCTCAACAGAAAAGCAAACATATAAATTCAATCTTATATTTATATTATATTTAATGGTTACTGTATGTCTAAAGTGCAAAGCCTGATGTCAATTTCAGCAATAGAAAATACCCAGGACACAGTGAATCATTGCAAGAGGCACAGAAGATGGCTCAGGCTTCCAGAATCTGTCGTTTCCCTTGATTAAATGCAAAGCAAGTGTCACTGAGGATGATTTTCAGAAGAACCTTGAAATCTAGCATAAGCCTAGGAACTGAGAATTGAGTATTGCATTAAATAAGATGATTCCAGCCATGATATCACAAAAATCACCTGCTGGCTGAAAAAGCAAAAAGACATTTTAATAAAAGGATTTTTGGAAATCACTAAGAACAAACTCAAGTGAAATACACACACAAGTACTTGGGAAAAGTGGCACATGTGCATGTGCATGTGTGTGTATCTGACTTATTTTGGCAGTTAAAAAAATTCCATGTTATTGTTTGTATCAGTAGTTTCTTTAATTTTTATTTTTTTATTTATAAATAATATTGCCTTCCCATAGAAGCTTAAGAAATGGTATTATAGAGAATACTTATATATCCTTTACCCAGAATCTCCTATACCCAGTATAGAATACTATAATCTTATTGTATATATGATCAAAGTAAGGAAATTGACATTGATAAAAATATATTAACTGAACAACAAACTTTATTTGGATTTCGCCAGTTTTTAAATTTGCTTTGTGTGTGTGTCTATGAACATCTATCATGTGAATAAATTCAAGTAGCCTCCACTATAATCAGGACACAGAACTATTTTATTGCTTATAAGAAATTCTCTCTCTTTTTATATTCATATCCTCTACCCAAATCTAACTAGTCTTAACCATCAATCTCTTCTCTACAATTGATCTTATCATTTCAAGAATGTTATATAAATAGAACAGTAGAGGATGCAAACTTTTTGAGGCTCAGAATAAAGCCACCCAAATTCTTGCATGTGTCAATATTCTTCTTTTTATTGCTATATAGTATTCTATTGTATGGATTTAGTATAGTTTGCATATCCACTCACCCATTAATATTTTGATTGTTTCTGGTTTTCAGTAATTACAAAGAAAGCTACTATGAAATCTTATACACAAGCTGTTATATGAACATAAGTGTTTATTTTTGTACAGTAAATAACCAGGTATGGAATGGCTAAGTCATATAGAGAGTGAATGCTTAATTTTATAAGAAACTGCCAAAATGTTTTTTAGGGTGACTCTATCATTCCACATTCTCACCAGCAACATAGGCATATCCAGTTGCTCTGTGTATATCCCATTATTAGTTTTATCAGCATTTTTTATTTTAGTCATTCTACTTCAACTTCAATGTGCCTAATGGCTAATAATGTTGAATATATTTGCAATCTTTATTTGCCATCCATACATTTTCTTTAGTAACCTGTTTGCCCATTTTCTAATTACAGTTTAGTTACAATTGAGTTTAGAAAGTTCTTTATAGGGACGCCTGGGTGGGTCAGTGGTTGAGCGTCTGCCTTTGGCTCAGGGTGTGATCCCAGGGTCGGGGATTGAGTCCCTCCTGCAGAGAGCCTCATTGTCTCTCTGCTTATGTTTCTGCCTCTATCTCTGTGGCTCTCATGAATAAATACATAAAATTTTTTTCTAAAAAAAGTTCTTTATATATTTTTTATAGAAACCATCTCTTAAATATACGATTTGCAAAAATTTTCTCCCAATCTGCAGCATACATTTTTCTTCTATTAGTGTCTTTCACAGTGATAAAAATTTTGATTTTGATGTAGTTCAATCTACCAGTTTTTTCATTTATGAATTTTGTGTTGAATCTAAGAACTCTTCAGTTAATTTTAGATCATGAAAATATTTCTATATATTTTAATAAAAATATTATAGTTTGTTTTACATGTACATCTATGACCCATTTAGAGTTAATATTTAAACTCTATAATTTATAAGATTTAAGTTAAGGTTCATTTTGGCCTATTGTTTTTAACACCATGTCCTTAAAAGACTGTTAATTATCTATTAAAATCATTTTGCATCTTTATAAAAAATGTTGATTATACTTGTGTAAGTCTGTCTGAACTGTCTTTTGTTTTACTGATCTATAAGTTTATCCTTATGCTATTTCCACACTATATTTATCATTGTACCTATATAGTAAGTCTTTAAGTTAGGCAATGTAATTTCTATAACTGTATTCTTCTACAAAATTGTTTCACCTATTCTGGTTCTTTTTCCTGTACATATAAGATTTTGAAATAGCTTTTCTATAGCTACAAAAAAAATTCATCAGGATTTTGATAGGAATTGTATGGTGTTAGTGGATGCTCCAAGAATTACAATATACATACTTAATTTATCATGGTCTACGAATGCCAATATTATACCACTTCAAGTGGACTATTAAAACCTCACAAGCACTTACATCTCTTTACCTACTGCTTTGCCTTTTATAAGTGTTTTAAATATCACTACTATAATCATTGAAAACTACATTAGGTGGTGTTATTTTTATTCAACCATCAAACATAATCTTTTTTAAAAAAAACTCTAAAGAATAGTGTATTGTAATAACACATTTACCATTTCTATCAACTTTTCTTAATTTTTATGTTCCATATTTCCCTCTGTTGTCATTTCTTTCAGTCTGAATAACTTCTTTCAGCAATTATTTTGGAATGGGCCTAATAGCAACAAGTTCTCCTAGTATTTTTTTTTTAATTTAGGAATATCTTTTTTATCTTTATTCTTATTTTTTGTTTTTGTTTTTATTGAAGTTCGATTTGCCAACATATGCTATAACATACAGTGCTCATCCCATCAAGTGCCCTCCTCAGTGCCCATCACCCAAACACCCCAACCCATCAGCCACCTCCCCTTCCACAACCCTTTGTTTGTTTACCAGAGTTAGGAGTCTCTCATGGTTTGTCTCTCTCTCTCTCTAATTTTTCCCACTAAGTTCCCCTCCTTTCCCTTATAATCCCTTCACTATTTCTTATAGTCCACATATGAGTGAAACCATTTGATGATTGTCCTTCTCTGAATGACTTACTTCACATAGCATGATACCCTCCAGGTCTGCCCACGAAAAGCAAATGGGGAGTATTCATCCTTTCTGATGGCTGAGTAATATTCCATTGTATATATAGACCACATCTTCTTTATCCATTCATCTGTCGAAGGACACTGGGGCTACTTCCACAACTTAGCTATTGTGAACATTGTTGCTATAAACATTGGGGTGCAGGTGTCCTTGTGTTTCACTACATCAGCATCTTTGGGGTAAATACCCAGTAGTGCAATTGCTGGGTTGTAGGATAGTTATTTTTTTAAATTTTTTATTGGAGTTCATATGCCAACATATAACATAACACGCAGTGCTCATCCCTACCACGTGCCCCCCCTTAGTGCCCATCACCCGGTCCCCAATCCCCAGCCCACCTCCTGATATGACCAATCACATTGATTGATTTACGAGTGTTGAACCAGCATTGCATCCCCGGGATAAATCCCACTTGGTCAGGGTGAATAATCTTCTTAATGTATTGTTGGATCCTACTGGCTAGTATCTTGTTGAGAATTTTTGCATCTGTGTTCATCAGGGAGATTGGTCTATAATTCCCCTTTTGGGTGGGGTCTTTGTCTGGTTTCAGAATTAAGGTGATGCTGGCCTCATAGAATGAGTTTCAAAGTACTCCTTCTATTTCTATCCTTCCAAACAGCTTTAGAAGAATAGGTATGGGTTCTTCTTTAAATGTTTGATGGAATTCTCCTGGGAAGCCATCTGGTCCTGGACTTTTGTGTCTTGGGAGGTTTTTGATGACTGCTTCAATTTCCTTCCTGGTTATTAGTCTGTTCAGGTTTTCTGTTTCTTCCCATTCCAGTTTTGGTAGTTTGTGGTTTTCCAGAAATGCATCCATTTCTTCTAGATTGCCTAATGTACTGGTGTAAAGCTGTTCAAAATAAGTTTTGAAGATTGTTTGTATTTCCTTGGTATTGCTGGCTAATGGCTTATCTATCTTATTAATTCTTCCAAAGAACCAACTCCTGGTTTTGTGGATCTGCACCACAGTTCTTCTGGTCTCTATTTCATTGAGTTCTGCTCGAATCTTTATTAACTCTCTTCTTCTACTGGGTGTAGGATCTATTTGCTGTTTTGTCTCCAGCTCCTTTTGGGTGCAAGGTTAGCTGTTGTATTTGAGTTCTTTCCAATTTTTGGATGGATGCTTGTATTGCGATGTATTTCCCCCTCAGGACTGCTTTTGCTGCATCCCGAAGATTTTTAACGGTCGTATCTTCATTCTCATTAGTTTCCATGAATCTTTTTAATTCTTCTCCAATTTCCTGGTTGACCCTTTCATCTTTTAGCAGGATGGTCCTTAACCTCCACGTGCTTGAAATCATTCCAAACTTCTTCTTGTGTTTTAGTTCTGATTCCAAAGCATTATGGTCTGAAAATATGCAGGGGACGATCCCAATCTTTTGGTATCGGTTAAGACCTGATTTGTCACCCAGTATGTGGCCTATTCTGGAGAAAGTTCCATGTGCACTTGAGAAAAATGTGTATTCAGCTGTGTTTGGATGTAAAGTTCTGTAAATATCTGTGAAATCCATCTGGTCCAGTGTATCATTTAAAGCTCTTGTTTCTTTGAAGATGTTGTGCTTAGAACATCTGTCATTTGCAGAGAGCACTGCATTCAAGTCACCAAGTATAAGTGTATTATTATCTATGTCTTAACTTTGGATATTAATTGACTGATATACTTGGCATTTCCAACATTCAGGGTAGAAATATTGATGATTGTTAGGTCCTCTTGTTGGATAGATCCTTTAAGTATTATATAGTGTCCCTCTTCATCTCTTACTACACTCTTTGGGATAAACCTTAATTTATCTGATATGAGGATTGCTACCCCTGCTTTCTTTTGAGGACCATTTGAATGGTAAATGGTTCTCCAACTTTTGTTTCCAGGCTGTATGTGTCCTTATGTCTAAAATGAGTCTCTTGTAGACAGCAAATAGATGGGTCTTGCTTTTTCGTCCAGTCTGAAACCGGTGCCTTTTGATGGGGTCATTAAGCCCTTTCACATTCAGAGTTACTATTGAAAGATAAGAATTTAGCGTCATCATGATACCTATTCAGTCCCTGTTTTTGTGGATTGTTTCCTTGGACTTCCTCTTTCTATTCCAGAGTCCCCCTTAAAATTTCTTGCAGAGCTGGTTTGGTGGTCACATATTCTTTTAGTTGCTGCCTGTCTTGGAAGCTTTTTATCTCTCCTTCCATTTTGAATGAGAGCCTTGCTGGATACAGTATTCTTGGCTGCAGGTTCTTCTCATTTAGGACCCTGAATATATCCTGCCAGCCCTTTCTGGCCTGCCAGGTCTCTGTGAAGAGGTCTGCTCTTAATCTAATATTTCTTCCCATAAAAGTTAGAGATTTCTTGTCTCTTTCTGCTTTAAGGATCTTCTCTTTATCTTTGGAATTTGCAAGTTTCACTATTAAATGTTGAGGTGTTGAGTGGTTTTTATTGATTTTAGGGGGGATCTCTCTATCTCCTGGATCTGAATTCCTGTTTCCCTTCTCAAGTTAGGAAAGTTCTCAGCTATGATTTGTTCAAATACATATTCTGGACCTCTGTCCCTTTCGGCGCCCTTGGGAACCCCAATTAAACGTAGATATTTCCTTCTGAGGTTGTCATTTATTTCCCTTAACCTATCCTCATGATCTTTTAATTGTTTTTCTCTTTTTTTATCAATTTCCCTCCTTGCCATCAACTTGTCTTCTATGTCACTCACTCGTTCTTCTACCTCATTAACCCTCATTGTTAGGACCTCTAGTTTGGATTGCATCCCATTTAATTGATTTTCAATTTCTGACTGATTAGTTCTAAATTCTGCAGTCATGAAGTCGCTTCAATCCTTTATGCTTTTTTTTCTAGATCCATCAGTGGCTTTATAATTGTGCTTCTGAATTGGCTTTCTGACATTGAATTGTGATCCAGATTTTGTAACTCTGTGGGAGAGAGGACTGTTTTTGATTCTGTCTTTTGGTTTTTTAAATTTTTTTATTGGAGTTCAATTTGCCAACATATAGCATAGCACTCAATGCTCATACCACCAAGTGCCTCCCTCAGTGCCCACTTCTGCCCACTTCCCCTTCCATTACCCCTTGTTCATTTCCCAGAGTTAAGTGTCTCTCATGTTTTGTTACCCTCACTGATATTTTCACTCATTTTCTCTTCTTTCCCTTTATTCCCTTTCACTAATTTTTATATTACCCAAATGAATGAGACCATATAATGTTTGTCCTTTTCTGATTGATGTATTTCACTCACCCTGATACCCTCCAGGTCCCTCCATGTTGAAGCAAATAGTGGGTATTTGTCATTTCTAATGGCTGAGTAACATTCCATTGTATACATAGACCACATCTTCTTTATCCATTCATCTTTCAATGGACACCGAGGCTCCTTCCACAGTTTGGCTATTGTGGACATTGCTGCTATAAACATCGGGGTGCAGGTGTCCTGGCATTTTACTGGATCTGCATTTTGCTGGATCTGTATCTTTGGGGTAAATCCCAAGCAGTGCAATTGCTGGGTCGTAGGGCAGGTCTATTTTTAACTCTTTGAGGAACCTCCACACAGTTTTCCAGAGTGGCTGTACCAGTTCACATTCCCACCAACAGTGCAAGAGGGTTCCCTTTTCTCCGCATCCTCTCCAACATTTGTTGTTTCCTGTCTTGTTCATTTTCACCATTCTCACTGGTGTGAGGTGATATCTCATTGTGGTTTTGATTTGTATTTCCCTGATGGCCAGTGATGCAGAGAATTTTCTCTTGTGATTCTTTCTTTTGTGGTGAATTTTTCCTTCTACTCATTTTGCTCAGTGCAGAATGGCCAAAAACAAGTTGTACTGAAAAAAATAATAAAATAAAAAAACAAGTTGTACTGAACAAAAAGAGAGAAAAAAAGTTGGGGAACAAACAGAAAACAAGGGGGAGTATCCTCTGCAAACCCCTCGACTTCTCCTGGAACTTTCCAGCACTGCTTGGTCAATAACTTGCTTTTCCCATGTCCTTCCAGCTGGTCTTCTGGGTGAGGGGCCTGATGTGCTGATTCTCAGGTGTGTGCACCTGGGGGAGCTACCAGCCCCCTGCCAGATGCACGACTCAATGGGAGCTTTTTATCCTGTGAGGCCACTGCTCAGTCCCAAAAACAAAGTGACACCAGGAGGAACAACAACAGTGGCTGCTGCCAGCTCTCCAGCCCTAAAGTCAGCTCCAGCAGCAACCACTACAGCTCCCAGTCTGCAGGGGCTTCGATGCTCCGTGGGCGGGGGGCGCTGATCTGCACAGCTCTGGCCCCCAGGAGGAAAGATCGGTGAAGCTCCTGCTTCTCCAGGCCTGGGCTTTCCTGTCCTGGGGGCTCTCGCCAGGCGGCCTTAGCCCGGCTCCTCACAGGATGCTTTTTTATTTCTTTCTTTATTTTTTTTTCCGTCTTCCTACCTTGATAGAAGCGTGAACTCTTCTCACTGTAGCATTCCAGCTGTTCTCTCTTTAAATCTCATGCCGAATTCGTAGGTTTTCAGGATGATTTGAAAGTTATCTAGGTAAGTTGGTGGGGACAGTGACTTGACTTCCGCCAGCTTAGGCATCCCCGTTGTAGGGCAGATCCAATTTTAACTCTTTGAGGAATCTCCACACAGTTTTCTAGAGTGGCTGTTCCAGTTCATATTTCCACCAACAGTGCAGATTTTCCCCTTTCTCCACATCCTCACCATTTGTTGTTTCTTGGCTTAATTTTTGCCATTCCCACTGGTATAAGGCTATTTTTCCTAGAGTTCAAATTCCATGTTGACTGTTTTCTTTCAGCATCTGACAAAATTTATGCTACTTTCCTTAGGCCCTTATGAATATTTCTGGTGAAGTATTATAATCTTAATAGTTGTTTCCTGTAAGTATGTAAGTAATGATTCCTGTCTCTCTGGATGCTTCAATTGTTTTTGCTTTTATTTAATTCCAGAAATTTGATTATGACGTGTCTGGATGAGATTCCTTTGAGTTTATATTTTTTGGAGTTTCTCAGCATCTTGAATCTGTAGGTTTGTGTCTTTCACCAAAATTGAGAAGTATTCTTTCATTATTCCTTCAAACACTTTTTTCCCCACACCACACTTTTCCTTTCCTCCTGGGATTTCCACAATGCAAATATCAGTACTCTTGTATATCTCACAGGTCCCTGAGGCTCCGTTCCTATTTTTACAATTGATTTTCTATTTCCTTTAACTTCACACCCACTGACTTTTTTTCTATGTCATCTCCATTCTGTTTTTGAGGCCATCCACTGTTTTATTTTAGATACTTCATTTTTCAGTTCCAAAATTTTCATTTAGTTCTTTTGTATATCATCTGTTTATTTCCTGAGACTTTCTATTTCCTCATATGCTTAAAGAGTGTTTTGAATTATTTATTACAACATTTTTTTGAGCACTGCTTTGAAATCCTTGTCAGATAAGTACACCACATGTGTTTTCTTGGTGTTAATGTCTGCGGATTATCTTTTGTCATTTCAAGTGGGATTTCACTTTTTTTTATATGATGAGTAATTTTGGATTGTATCCTAGACATTTTTAGGATGAAATTATGAGACTTCTGTACCTATTTAAATCTATTATTTTAGCAAAAATAAATCAGTTTCAAAACACAAATTCTGGATCACATTTTTGAGCTCTCATTTGAGTGTTAATATTATTTCCAAGGTCTATGCAGCACTATTCTGGCCCATCCTACCTAGTACTACCCAAAGGAAATTTGTAATCAAATATTCCGTATTCTAGCTCATTTATTAAAGCTTTTATCTGTTAATTCTGGTTGGTTTCATTCATGCACAACTTGGGTGTGTGCCCAGGACTTAACACACAGCTATGCAGAATTTTTTCCCAACTTTATCCTCTTTAGGTGGAGGGGGAGGGAAGTCAACTCTGCTGTTGTTTGCTTAGTACACAGTGGGAATGGCTGGCAGGTCTCTGTCCCCCAATATCCACAGATCCACTAGAGACTGAGTTGGACAATACCTCTGCTCATAATAGTGCAGAGTTGGTGGACTTTACAGTGTTTCACCCCACAATCTCTACAGCTCCTGCTGGGCAAGATGAGAAACATTGATGCTTTTGTGGTGTTCATGGGGAATAAGGCTGATATAGCCCAAAGATTTGTATCTTGCAGGTCCACCCTCTTCCTTATCTCTTGAGTAGGAACAGTGGATTTTATGTGTGTGTGAATGTGTATGTTCACAAATGCATGGAGACATATGAATGTACACGTGTATATGTGTTACTGGCATTTTCAAGTTGCAGGCATCTCCATTTCCAAGGCCAGCGTATACAGGAGATATAAAGTCCCAGGAATCTCACCATCAAATCTTTTATTTTTTTAAATTTATATTTAAATTCTAGGGATGCCTTGGTGGCTCAGCTGTTGGGCAGCAGCCTTCGGCTCAGGTCATGATCCTAGGATCTGGTATCAAGTCCCTTATCAGGCTCCTGCAAAAAGCCTGCTTCTCCCTCTGCCTGTGTCTCTATCTCTGTCTCTCTGTATGTGTCTCTTATGAATAAATAAATCTTTATTTATAAATAAATATATATTATAAATATTTATAAATAAGACTATTTCTGGAGATTTGTTTTGTTTCTTTATATGTGCTATGGTTTTCTTTTTTGTATATCTTGTGATCTTTTGTTGAAAGTTGGACATTTGGGGGGATAAGGAACATCCTCCTTCTTTGTAGACTGGTGTGAAAAACCTCTACTAATTAACAAGCTTTTAAAACTTGAGATCTGGGATCCCTGGGTGGTGCAGCGGTTTGGTGCCTGCCTTTGGCCCAGGGCGTGATCCTGAAGACCCGGGATCGAATCCTACGTCGGGCTTCTGGTGCATGGAGCCTGCTTCTCCCTCTGCCTGTGTCTCTGCCTCTCTCTCTCTCTCTCTGTGACTATCATAAGTAAATAAAAATAAAAAAAAAACTTGAGATCTATCTAGGGTGAAGGCTGAACATTATCTTGGATATTTTATAGGTATATGTCCCGTTTGGGCCTCTGTGTGTGTGTGTGTGTGTGTGTGTGTGCATTTCCCCTCAATTTTCCCTGACTGCCTTAATTAAAAATAATCTCATTGCAGTTTCTTTCAGGGAACTTAGGTTTCTATTGTATTTCTTTTCCTATATTTTACTTATACCATCTACAAGTCTACAGTTCTCCTGAAATTTTCACACACTCCTATGTCTGCCACTACCCTTCTGGCTTTCAGTATGTAATCCAAAGTATGCTACCATAATTTGTTTCTGTCTGAGCTTGAAGTAAGGTAAGAGAGATACCAGTTGCTTGGGTATCCAATAAACAAGTTAGAACACTGCAAATATTCTCCACTCCACTCTTTCTGGTCCAAGTGAGGGAACTAGGAATTTGACTCCTTCTTCTCAACCACATCACACCTCACCAAACCAGTGAAAGGTGGGACAAGAGTGATAAAGGTGCCATTAAATCAATTCCTGATGTGTATACATTTTTTGAGCAGCTAGATTCATCCTTTTCTTAAGCCATACCTAGCTCTAATTTTGTCAGTTACATAATCCAGTAAATTATTTTTTAAGTTACACTGGACTTGATTTTATGACCTGTAACTAAAAGAATCCTGACTTATATAAGGACTCTCTTAAGCAGAGCAGTCCTATAAATCAATACCAAAAAACAGATAAATAAAGCCTACAATTCAACAGGAAGGTTTGCATATAATATAAACAGGAAATTCATACAGAAGAAGAAACACAAGTGGTAATTTAACCAAAAATTATTTGCATATCAATAAAATATAAATATAAATAAAAACAACAGTGAGTTGTCATTTTAAACTATGAAAGTAGCAAAAACTAAACTGTTTGAAAGGGTCCAATGATGATTATATGTGGAAAGAGGCAGTTTTAAAATAATATAAATCAATTTATCACCTTGAAAGTAACTTAGTATTCAATGCAAATTTTATTTAAAACTTCAATCTTTCTCCCAAGTGGGAACATATTTTCTGTTCCACCAAAAAGAACTGACCAGATGACTATGTTAGTTAAAAGCTTATCCAGCCAAATTTTGTGCCAATGCAACCAATGTTGTCTCAGGTCAAGATACTGTATTATTTTGATAAATAATGTGATATATTTGTTTGTGTGTACCCTGAGAAAAATCTGGCCATTGTCTACATTTCATTACTCAACATGTATTCCTGAACTTTTAAACTGATGTCTTCTTGCTCTTAGTCCATCCCACAATCTAATTCTGAATGGTAAAATATGTACATATGATAGCATCCAATATTCACACCTACTCAGAGCAAGCTATTAAAAGTTCTATCAAGCTAAAAAATTAATTTGGTAAAATGCTTAAAAATCAACTAAACATTTGATTTCCATCTTTCCTTTAACAAATACATAAAAAATAAAATAACTGAAGGAGGATGTTATGGTCTATCCTCCTTTATGGTTACATTTAAAAGAAGTACAAAATATGCAGACATAAAACTGCCTGCAAGGTATAAAAAATGTCACAAAGCTAAGAAATTATGCAAATAATTATTCAAGAATAAATAATGTAATCTATATCACCTCTTAGGCTAAATTTTTGTGTGCTAGGAATCTATTAAAGAATGCAAAAAATATAAATGTCAGTATTAAAAGTATAAATTTCTCATGATTCTCCTAGTGAAGTGTTTGCTATTTTTATTGCTTTAACCTTAAAAAATCAAATACCATTTGTTGTAAAATCAGGAGAAATATTGAGCAATAAATATTTTAATGAATAAGGCTTCATGAATAATAATACCTCAAGTCAATTTTGCTACTTTGATATGTGACCTCATTAGAAAATGGAAAAATAAATCACTCTGTATGTTAACATTAGTTGCTCTGTAGAAATATTTGACTTCACTAGGAATAGATTGTAAACTGTAAACAGCTTTGAATATCTAAAATACAAGTTAAGAATGAACAAACCAAAAATAAAGTTTGATATTTTTTCTCTTTTAAAGCACTGGACTTCAAACTGTTGACATGATTTTATTCATTTTAGTATGATAAACACAAATGTACTAGATTAGTATTTACCAGTATGGTATACCCCAGAGTGTCAGTCCATACTGCCCAAAATACAAATATAGTTCATAGACTGGCTGAAGTGGAATCATCTCCTTCCACATGGCTGCCATGCTGTCATCTCATCCTGGAGACCCTGGGGAACATGTTATGTCATCTGCAATTTTGTCCCTGCACATTTCTTTTGGATCTTACAACCAGTCAAATAAGATCTAGAGGTTCGGGCAGCCCCGGTAGCGCAGCGGTTTAGCGCCGCCTGCAGCCCTGGGTGTGATCCTGGAGACCCAGGATGGAGTCCCACATCGGGCTTCCTGCATGGAGCCTGCTTCTCCCTCTCCCTGTGTCTCTGCCTCTCTCTTCGCTCTCTCTGAATAAATAAATAAATAAATCTTAAAAAAAAAAAAGATCTAGAGGTTCATTCCATCTTTTCTCATCTAGCTAAATCAAGAAGGAAGGCTAAAGAAATCCTTTGTTAGGCCTTTAGAGTCTGTCTGGGGAGTTTTTCATCAGTTCCAGAAAACCTGTGGTATTCTGATCAAAGGATGTAAACAGACATCCCTCAGGTAGCAAACAGCACTTAATGCAGGTTGGGCACTAAATGTTCACATAACTTCTCAGAGACTTTTATGAAAGAAAAAAAATAACACCTTTTCTTGCCCACAGGAATTGTTTTAAAATATTTATTTAAAACATGCTGGCACAATCCCAGTCCATTAATTTAGCAATGTTGCTCATTAACCATGTAGCTAGACCAGAATGACTCCAGAGAAGAAACAAAAGGCAAGGCATTGTCCAGGTTTTGCTCTACATAACCATATAATCTTGGATGAGTATAGCTTGCTGAAATCTGGTTTAATAGTTAATTCCAAGTTCCAATACATTCACTGTGACATGCATCATTTTTTTATTTCTTTAAAATAAACTTTCTAAAACTTTAGGATAGTTTTAGATTTAAAGACAAATCATAAAGATAGTAAAGAATCTCCATACCCTCAATCCTCAGTATCCATATTATACATTTATTAAAATTAAAAAAATTAATATTAATACATTATTATTAACTAATGTCCACAGTTTATTGGGATTTCCTTAGTTTTTTTACCTACCTACTGTCTTCTTTGTTCTAGGAGTCCATCTAGAATAACATATCACATGTACTTGTCATGTCTCCTTTGGCTGCAACAATTTTCTCAGACTTTCATGTTTTTAATGACCCTGAAATCTGGGGGGGGAGTATTGGTCAAGTATTTTTTAGAATGTCTCTCAAATGGGAATGTTTTTCTTGTGATTAGTTGGGTTATATATTTTTGAGAAGACAATAGAGTTTAAGTATAATTCACATGACTTTTCACTGTTGCCATTAACCCTGACCACCTGGCTGAGGTGATGTCTTGCACTGCAAGTAGATTTATCCACTATAGAGTTACTTCCCCTGCTTTTCATAAGTACTCTGTCTTCTTTGGAAGGAAATCACCATGTGCATCTAACACGTGAGGAGTGTGGAGTTAGGCTATACCTTTTTCAGGAAAGAACATCTACATAAACTATTTAGAATTCTGCAAGAAAAGTTTGTCCACTCTCCCTCATTTATTTGTTGATTTGATTATTTATTTATATCAATATAGACTAATGGATATGAATGTATAGTTTGGGTTATAACCCAATAACCCAACTGTTCCAACTTTGGCCATCGGGAGCACTTTGAATCTGCTTCTTTCTTCCTTTGACATACCTAACATTATAATATGTTTTCTTAGCATTTTCTTACTTTCTGATACTACAAGGTGCTCTTGTATATTTTTTGTCCTAGACCTAGAACTAGCCATTTCTTGAAGAGTCCTTGTTCCTTTTAATAGACAATAATATCTATTGTGAGGCATGCTCATTTCTACTGAGGTATTGTTGCGTTTTGTTCTCTCACCTTACAAAACAAATATATATAAATATAAATATATATATATTATATATAAAATAGTGTGTGTGTGTGTGTGTGTGTGTGAGATACCAGACGAGTCTTAAATGCAAATTTCTAAATCTAAGAAGTTCATCTAGAAAGGGCTATGGTGTGACTCCATTTACAAGACATTCTGGAAATGTACATATATCTACCAATTTTTTATAAATAACCATATACAAATTAAGATAAAATGAGTTTATACTAATGTCTCTAATTCTAATCAGTTATAACATCGATCACTCAAGCCTTCTACCCTTGCTTTATTTGTAAACTCTCAACAGTTAGAATCCTGGCTTTCTACTCACCATGAATTTGTTTAAATGTTTACTTCCAGTACATGTGTAGTGGTTTCAAAATTGATAACCCATATCCACATGGAAAAAGCTTTATTAACTAGAGAATAGTACTTAAGTACAGTTCCTTTTTCTCATCAGACTTATAGCTCTACATATATCCAGTTACTTTAGTCAACACATTTCTCCCCATCCCCTTCAGGGCAGTTTCATACATTTGTAAGATGATTTTTTTTTGTCACATTCTGCATGCCTTTCCACAATTCCCTAAACTCCTAAGTGATTTTTTATTTATTTTCATTTTTTAAAAATTTTTTCCAGTGCCTCTTCATCCTTTTTGTTATAATTGGAGTTCAATTTGCCAACATATAGCATAACACCCAGTGCTCATCACACCAAGTGCCCCCCTCAGTGCCCGTCACCCAGTCACCCCAACCCCCTGCCCACTTCCCTTTCCACCACCCCTTGTTCGTTTCCCAAAGTTAGGTGTCTTTCATGTTTTGTCACCCTCACTGATATTTTCACGCATTTTCTCTCCTTTCCCCTTTATTCCCTTTTACTATTTTTTATTTTCCCCAAATGAATGAGACCATACAATGTTTGTCCTTTTCCGATTGACTCACTTCACTCAGCATAATATCCTCCAGTTCCATCCATGTCGAAGCAAATGGTGGTATTTGTTGTTTCTACGAGTAATATTCCATTGTATACATAGTGATTTTTAAAAAACACTTACAAGCATTAAAGTTCTAAACTATACAATAAAGTTCTATGAGTTTATTGTTCTATATTGTTGTGTATCTAACCATATTGTGTCATACAGAATAATGTATGACACAATAAAGAATCACCACCCTAAAGAATCACACACAATTCACTTATTCAGTTCCATTCCCCCCATGTAGACCCAAAAATCACTGACCTCTTTACATATCTCTAGTTTGTTTTCTTCCAAAATGCCATATAAATGGGATCACGCCATATACAACCTTTTTTTGGATGGACTTTTTTACTTCTTTAAATTAGTAGTCTGCATAGAAGATTTACGAGTGCCTTTGTGAGGCTTGATAACTCAGTCTTTCTTATCACCAAAATACAGCTTACTGTGGAGATATCGTTGTTTATTGATTTATTTATTGAAGGTTATATTGGTAGCTTCCAAATTGGGATAATTATGATGAAGCTGATGTTTTTAACATGATTATTGGTTGCCTGCTTGATTTATCAATTGTTAACAAAGAGGTCTAAAAATCTCCAACTATAATAGAAGATTTTTTAATTTTTTTCTTTCAGTTTCACCAGTATCCTCATGTATTTTGATGTTTTCTTGTAAGGTACATACATATTGATGATTCTTGGATAGTCTCAGAGAATTAATCTGTATTATTATGTAATGGTCCTTTTCATATCTGATAAAATTCTTCTTCCAAAGTCTGATTTTTCTAAAATGAATAAAGGTATTTATCTCTTTTTTTCTGCTTACTCTTAAAATATTATATCTTTCTTCATCCTTTTTCTTTTAACCTGCATCTTTATATTTAAAGTAAGTTTCTTGTTCTCTGACAGTATCTATTTTCTATTTGGTGTATTTGGACCATTCACTATTTAAGTGAGTAGTGATATAGTTTGATTCATAGCTAGCATGACTTACTATCTCTTTACAATGAATTTGGTTTTTGTTCCCCTCTATTCTCATTCTCTATCGCTTCTGGTTTTACTTTAGTGAGGTATATGATTCCATAATATCTATTTTGTGTACCATTATACTTCTTTGAAAATTTTAATGGTTTGCAAATATTCAAATAAAAATATATCATTTTAAGTGAGTTTCATGCTATTATATCTTTGGGCCTACTCTCATACATTCAGTTATCCATGGATTGTAATCATTCCAAGAATAGCTGCTATTATTACTTTATTTTTTTTTTTGGAGTTCAATTTGCCAACATAGAGTATAACTCCCAGTGCTCATCCCATCAAGTGCCCCCTTCAGTGCCCATCACCCAGTCATCCCCACTCCCTGCCCACCTTCCTTTTCCACCACCCCTTGTTCGTTTTCCACAGTTAGGAGTCTCTCATGTTCTGTCTCCCTCTCTGATATTTCTCATTTTCTCTCTTTTCCCCTTTATTCCCTTTCACTATTTTTATATTCCCCAAATGAATGAGAACATATAATGTTCGTCCTTCTCTGATTGACTTATTTCACTCAGCATAATACTCTCAAGTTCCATCCACGTTGAAGCAAATGGTGGGTATTTGTCATTTCTAATGGATGAGTAATATTCCATTGTATACATAAACCACATCTTCTTTATCCATTCATCTTTCGATGGACACCGAGGATCCTTCCACAGTTTGGCGATTGCGGACATGCTGCTATAAACATTGGATTGCAGGTGTCCCAGCGTTTCACTGCATCTGTATCTTTGGGGTAAATCCCCCGCAGTGCATTGCTGGGTCATAGGAAAGATCTATTTTTAACTCATTGAGGAACCTCCACACAGTTTTCCAGGGTGGCTGCACCAGTTCACGTTCCCACCAACAGTGCAAGAGGTTCCCCTTTCTCCACATCCTCTCCAACATTTGCTGTTTCCCACCTTGTTAATTTTCCCCATTCTCACTGGTGTGAGGTGGGATCTCATTTTGGTTTTGATTTGTATTTCCCTGATGGCAAGTGATGCAGAGCATTTTCTCATGTGCCTGTTGGCCATGTCTATGTCTTCTTCTGTGAGATTTCTGTTCATGCCTTTTGCTCATTTCATGATTGGATTGTTTGTTTATTTGCTGTTGAGTTTAACAAGTTCTTTATAGATCTTGGATACTATCCTTTTATCTCATAGGTCATTTGCAAATATCTTCTCCTATTCTGTAGATTTTCTTTTAGTTTTGTTGACTGTATCCTTTGCTGTGCAAAAGCTTCTTATCTTGATGAAGTCCCAATAGTTCATTTTTGCTTTAGTTTCTTTTGCCTTCGTGGATGTATCTTGCACAAAGTTACTGTGGCCGAGTTCACAAAGGGTATTGACTGTGTTCTCCTCTAGGATTTTGATGGAATTTTGTCTCACATTTAGATCTTTCATCCATTTTGAGTTTATCTTTGTGTATGGTGAAAGAGAGTGCTCTAGTTTCATTCTTCTGCATGTGGATGTTCAATTTTCCCAGCACCATATATTGAAGAGACTGTCTTTCTTCCAGTGGATAGTCTTTCCTCCTTTATCAAATATTAGTTGACCATAAAGTTGGGGGTCCACTTCTGGATTCTCTATTCTGTCCCATTGATCTATGTGTCTGTTTTTGTGCCAGTACCACACTGTCTTGATGACCACAGCTTTGTAGTGCAACCTGAAATCTGGCATTGTGATGCCCCCAGATATGGTTTTCCTTTTAAAAATTCCCCTGGCTATTTGGGGTCTTTTCTGATTTCACACAAATCTTAAAATAATTTGTTCCAACTCTCTGAAAAAAGTCCATGGTATTTTGATAAGGATTGCATTAAATGTGTCAATTGCCCTGGGTAACATTGACATTTTCACAATATTAATTCTGCCAATCCATGAGCATGGAATATTTTTCCATCTCTCTGTGTCCTCCTCAATTTCTTTCAGAAGTGTTCTATAGTTTTTAGGGTATAGATCCTTTACCTCTTTAGTTAGGTTTATTCTGAGGTATCTTATGCTTTTGGGTGCAATTGTAAATGGAATTGACTCCTTAATTTCTCTTTCTTCAGTCTCATTGTTAGCGTATAGAAATGCCACTGACTTCTGGGCATTGATTTTGTATCCTGCCACACTGCCAAATTGCTGTATGAGTTCTAGCAATCTTGGGGTGGAGGCTTTTGGGTTTTCTATGTAGAGTATCATGTCATCGGCAAAGAGGGAGAGTTTGACCCCTTCTTTGCCAATTTGAATGCCTTTAATGTCTTTTTGTTGTCTGATTGCTGAGGCTAGGACTTCCAATACTATGTTGAATAGCAGTGGTGAGAGTGGACGTCCCTGTCTTGTTCCTGGTCTTAGGGGAAAGGCTCCCAGTGCTTCCCCATTGAGATTGATATTTGCTGTGGGCTTTTCGTAGATGGCTTTTAAGATGTTGAGGAATGTTCCCTCTATCCCTACACTCTGAAGAGTTTTGGTCAGGAATGGATGCTGTATTTTGTCAAATGCTTTCTCTGCATCTAGTGAGAGGATCATATGGTTCTTGGTTTTTCTCTTGCTGATATGATAAATCACATTGATTGTTTTACGAGTGTTGAACCAGCCTTATGTCCCAGGAATAAATCCTACTTGGTCATAGTGAATAATTTTCTTAATGTACTGTTGGATCCTATTGGCTAGTATCTTGTTGAGAATTTTTGCAACCATGTTCATCAGGGATATTGGTCTGTAATTCTCCTTTTTGGTGGGGTCTTTTTCTGGTTTTGGAATTAAGGTGATGCTGGCCTCATAGAATGAATTTGGAAGTACTCCATCTCTATCTTTTCAAACAGCTTTAGTAGCATAGGTATGGTTTCTTCTTTAAACATTTGATAGAATTCCCCTGAGAAGCCATCTGGCCCTGGACTCTTGTGTCTTGGGAGGTTTTTGATGACTGCTTCAATTTCCTCCCTGGTTATTGGCCTGTTCAGGTTTTCTACTTCTTTCTGTTCCAGTTTTGGTAGCTTGTGTTTTTCCAGAAATATGTCCATTTCTTCTAGATTGCCTAATTTATTGGAGTATAGCTGTTCTTAATATGTTTTTAAAACCGTTTGTATTTCTTTGGTGTTGGTAGTGATCTCTCCTTTCTCATTCATGATTTTATTAATTTGAGTCTTCTCTCTCTTCTTTTTAATAAGGCTAGCTAATGGTTTATCTATTTTATTAATTCTTTCAAAGAACCAACTCCTGGTTTTGTGGATCTGTTCCACAGTTCTTCTGCTCTCGATTTCGTTGAGTTCTGCTCGAATCTTTATTAACTCTCTTCTTCTGCTGGGTGTAGGATCTATTTGATGTTTTTTCTCTAGCTCCTTTAGGTGTAAGGTTAGCTTTTGTATTTGAGTTCTTTCCAGTTTTTGGATGGATGCTTGTATTGCGATGTATTTCTCCCTCAGGACTGCTTTTGCTGCATCCCAAAGATTTTGAACAGTTGTATCTTCATTCTGATTAGTTTCCATGAATCTTTTTAATTCTTCCTTAATTTCCTGGTTGACCCTTTCATCTTTTCGCAGGATGGTCCTTAACCTCCACGTATTTGAAGTCCTTCCAAACTTCTTGTTGTGATTTAGTTCTAATTTCAAGGTATTATGATCTGAGAATATGCAGGGGACAATCCCAAGGGTTTATTGACCCTTTAGATTTTTAAATATTTTCCTTTTTTCATTTGAGAAAGAGAGAGAGAGAGAGAGAGTGAGAGCATGAGCAAAGGGAAAGTTACAGGGAGAGGGAGAGAGAAGAACAGACTTCCCACCAAGCAGGATGTCCAACACTGGGCTGGATCCCAGGACTCCAGTATCTTGACCTGAGCTAAAGGCTAGATATTTAACCAACTGAGCCACCCAGGTGCTCCTACTCTACTTTTGAAAGGTAGTTTCTCTGTTCATAAAATTATAGGTCTGTGGGGTTTTTTTCCCCAATACTTTAGATATTTCACTCCAGTCTCATTGTTTGCATTGTTTATATGCTGTAATTCTCATCATTATTTCTCTATAGATAGGTAAGGTGTTCCCACACTCCTGATTTTCAAGATTTTCTCTTTGATTATCTGAAGTTTGAATATGATATCCTTAGGTAAGGCATTCTTTTCGCTTTGTTTTATTTTTCATTTTGTTTTTATCAGTATTCTCTAAGTTTCCTAGATCTGTTATTTGGTGTTTCTCAATAATTAAAAGTTCCTAGTCATTATCACTTCAAATATTTCTTCTAGTTTGTCCTTTTTGTCATCTGCTTCTAATAGTCCAGTTATATCCATTACACATTTAGAAACTTTTTTCACAATTCTTGGATTTTCTGTCATGTTCATTTAATTCTTTTTTCTTTTTGATTTTGAGTTTGAGAAGTGTCAATTGACTTATCTTCAAGCTTATTTATTCTTTCTTTGGCTATGTCTAGTTTACCTGTAAGTCCACTGAAGGAACTCTTCATTTATATCACAATGGTTTTGGTTTCTATAATTACATTTAGATACTTTAGAATTTCCATCTTTTGATTACATTACCCATTAACATGTTTTCTACCTTTTAAAAATGTTTTGCCATGTTTCCCATACCTCTACCCTCGGCATAGCTTCATTATTCTGTCCCATGTAATCCTTAAAACCCTGACTCTGTTGACTATCTTCCCATCCCTTCTTAGGGGAGAAAACAGGGTAGAGGTAGCTGTAGCAGGAGGAATTCCCTTCCCATAACTGGGATAAGGCTCTGGAAATGCCTTTTTGTGTTGGTCTTTTTATTGAGAAAACTCTGTGCATATCTCATTGTGATTACTGATACACTACACCCTACTTCCCCTTCTCTGTACTCCTCACCCCAAAGCCTAAAGAGTGTCTTTCTTGAGTCTTCATTGTTAGAACCTTATAGGTCCCTGAGGTAAATTCCCAATGTGTTGGAGTCCCCATTACCAGGCTCCTTGACTTTCTTTTATTCTAAACAGCCTCAGGCATTCCATCAACATCACCATTTAATTGATTCTACCAGCTTATGGCCAGCAGCTTCTGATCCAGGTAAACTGATCTCAGCTGTTTCTCCTTGGATATACCTGAGTGTCTAGATTTCAGGGTGGCAGTTTTCCCAGGAACTTCAGGTGTCTAATGAGTCCAAAAAGGTCATTGATTTCTACTTTGTCCCGCTTTTCCCTGTGGTATGGACTGGAGTGACAAATTCCAAGTTCTTTACATTTTGGAGCTCAACACTTAACATTTTAAGGTAAAGTAATTAAATTAATTAAATTTGCAGCACTTTTTTTGAAAAAAAAATTATTTATTTGACTCTATTTATTTAAATAAATTTTATTTATTTATTTTTAAAATTTATTTTACTCTTAACCCCTGTGAAAACTATTTCTAACATATATACAGTCCTCAACAGCTCAGTGAGAATTGGCCATGGTTGCAATTGCCACCAATAAATAGAGGAATGGTACTGCTACATTTTCTGTAATACTATTTCATGTACACAAAATGAAAGGCTACATGTAAAAGAAGATGCATGAGTGAGTATGTTCTTTTCATTAACCTGTGCAATGAGGAGGAACCTAACGTGTATCATTTTAGATGTTTGAAAATAAGCAGAGAATTAGTGTTTAGAAAGGTTATATATTTTAAAGAATTATTTGGTAGTTTTCTCCTGAGTTGTTTGATTAAAACCAGAGGCATGATGTTTAAAGCAAAGATGTCTAAAATAAATTTTTGGATTAGTATATTAGTACATTTGCAAAATGTATTCATATTCCCAAAATGCACTTCAAGTCTCCACAGGAATATAAGAGAGGAGTCAATGTGAAGACCAAAAGTCATGAGCATTTCCTGTGCTAACCCTGAGTAAGAACAGAGACACAGATACAATCAGAAGATTACTATGATAGGCAATGGTGGAGGCAGTGCCTTTCTTTAGAAGGAACACTTAATAAATTGAGCCTGCCAACTGTTCCACTAGGGAAATGGAAGTCTGTGTAGGGAATGAGATGTTAGCGGTCATGTGCTGTTTTTGAAACACCTGAGAATTTTCTCCACATTGTAGATCCCCCTTTACACACACTCCAAATATAGCAAGTACTTCTATACAAGAAAAAGTTCCCTCAGAGCAACATCAAAGAAAAAGTTCAATTGCAATTGAAAACTTTCTACAGAAAAACATCCTTAATTTTTATTTCTCATATTTCTACTTTTATTGGAAGAAGAGAATGAAAATCATTCTAATGATATTTAGTCTGAAAAATAGACTCCATATGAAAATACATGTCCTCAAAAATGTGTTTTATACGTGGTAAACTTGTAGATTACTTCTGTTTTATGTTTTTAGGACTATATCCAGATGTATTTTATTTCGTTTTTATTCTTTAAGGGCAAAGACATTTTATAAATCGATGGATAGTTTTAGGTCCATGCAGAATACATCATAGTACCAAGCAATGGGTGTTCTGAATATTCTTACTTTCTTCAGGCAGGATGTTATCTACATTCCTAGATTTAATTATAAGAATGACCCAATGTAATGGTTGTAGTCAGGGAATGAAATCAAGTTATGTTACTTGAACTTCATGTTCAGTAAATTTGAGTATTCAAAATACTTTATTTGGTTTTAGTTTTTTGGCTTTATCTCTATTAAAAACCAGCATCATGAATAAGATAGTTGCAAATCTGTTAGACAAGGAAGATTCTCAAGAAAGAAACACTGTGGCTTCTTGCAAAGTATATTGATTATGAACATGGACAGTTTGAGGCCATCAAACATTACCTGCTCAGGTTGCCTTTTGTCATTGATCTGATTGATATATTTCAAATACAAATTAAAGAAAATCTTGAAAAAAGTTTTATTTACTCAGGGAAAGATAACTATATGAATATAATATTAAATAATGTCAATGTTTTCCCCAAAAGTTTTCTCTGAATTGTTTACTTTCCTTCAATGTGCTTAGTAGAATATATTCAGTCAATAGAGCATAGAAACACTGCATAAAATCTCATATTTTTATTTATAGAGGCTTATGCTAAAATAGAGAAAGGAAATCAAGAACTGCAAAGAAACTGAAAGGATGGTGAATGTTTTTCCTCTGCCTCTACTCCCAAACTTGGTGGAGCTAATAACTCAAAACAAACCAACAACGACAAAATGATGGTGATCAAGCTATTTTTTAAATAGTGGGAGTTATGCATGGCTGTCCTTTACATTCAAAATTAAAACTTTTTATTTTGAATGAAAAACATACCCTAATTTAATTTATTCCTTTATGTTTATTTCATACATCAATGAGCATTATAGAGGAGTTATCTTAGTTATAGTATTTATCAAAGTAATATTGAGTAATATCTCCAATTTGAATGAAGTATGAACATAGAACAAATACAAAAGACTGTATGTGTAGTTCATATGTCTCTATCCATATATTTTATTTTTGGGCACTGGTCCTCCAAAGTGACAATATAATTCATATTTTACATCAATCACTTGCCACATGCTTGGTACTAAAATGGAATACATTCTTTTTCCTCCAGAAATTTACATTTTAGTCAGATAGTGCAAAGATCATGAAAAAAAAAATAACAAGAGTCTCCATGTCCTCAACCTCAGTTAGTTTTTTATGTCAGCACAACTGCATTCTAAATCTGGTTAAAAGAATCCAGTCAGCATTTTCTTAAGTTGGTCCAAAAGACGTTTAATTAATGTATCCTCACCCTCTTGCACTGTTGGTGGGAAGTGAACTGGTGCAGCCACTCTGGAAAACTGTGTGAAGGTTCCTCAAAGAGTTAAAAACAGACCTGCCCTAGACCCAGCAATTGCACTGTTGGGGATTTACCCTAAAGATACAGATGCAATGAAACGCTGGGACACATGCACCCCGATGTTTATAGCAGCAATGTCCACAATAGCCAAACTGTGGAAGGAGCCTCAGTGTCCATCGAAAGATGAATGGATAAAGAAGATGTGGTCTATGTATACAATGGAATATTACTCAGCCATTAGAAATGACAAATACCCACCATTTGCTTCAACGTGGATGGAACTGGAGGGTATTATGCTGAGTGAAATAAGTCAATCGGAGAAGGACAAACATTTTACGGTCTCATTCATTTGGGGAATATAATAAATAGTGAAAGGGAATAAAGGGGAAAGGAGAAAAATGAGTGGGAAATATCAGAAAGGGAGACAGAACATGAGAGACTCCTAACTCTGGGAAACAAATTAGGGGTGGTGGAAGGGGATGTGGGCAAGGAGTGGGGGGTGACTGTCACTGAGGAGGGGCACTTGATGGGATGAGCACTAGGCACTATTCTGTATGTTGACAAATTGAACACCAATAAAAAATAAATTTATAAAAAAAATAGTGTATCCCCAGTAGCCATCAGTTTTCTCAATGTGTATGGCCTGTAAGAAAGCATCTCTGATGTCCTACCAAAAGAACCAAAGTAATTTTGTTTTTTCCAAAATTTTTCCTCCAGCAAGTTTTCTGGTTTTATTAAAAATAAAATGATCACGTTTAATTTCCTAGTGCTATTGCAGATTTCATTTCCCATCATATTTCGTTTCCTATCAGTTGAATTTCCTGTTGAATTCTTTGCTTTGTAGGCTGTGATTTTTATGTACTATCGATGCAGATGCTCTCCACTGTTTTGGTCATTCTTGGGCAGCATGTACATAACTGGCACATTAACTGTTTTTTACTCTAAGGACCATGTTTAGTATAACAGGAGAAGTATGCACATAAATTGTTCCTATGTAGTTTAAAATAATTGTTTTTTCCTTAAATTCAGCAACAGAAATTTCCAAAGTTTCTAAGAAATGGAGCCAAATGAATGGGTTCCTGAGAATATCAGCCAAATTTGGATGCTGGGGATACACACAGTGTTCATGAGAGATACTAAAAGGAAAGAGTGCTGGCCCCCATCTTAAAAATATCAGTGATTTTAGAAGTGGGAAGGTTATTAAAGGAAACGATATCTGGGAAAGTGAATTAGCATGGAGAATTTTGTCCCCGGTAACCGTTTGAAGTTTGTGGGAATGCAACATGCAAGCTGTGATGGTGGGCAGCAGACTCTCCCAGGAAGATGATACCACTGCAATATCATCTTTTTTCCTGAATTCCTGGGATCTGTTGAGTTGGAGGAAGGCATGAAAAGGAGTAAAGAACAAATCACCTGAGGAATTAAATACATATTGCAAATGTTTAAATACATATTTTGAAGTTTAAATACATAGATTTAAGTATAACTATCTGTGGGTATTTTTAAAAGGTTTTATTTGTATTTGAGAGAGAGAGAAGACAAGCAGGAGTGGGGTGGGGGAGGTGCAGAGGAAGAAACATCCCGTCCCTGGGATGCAGGGCTGGATCCCAGGACCTGACCTCAGCAGAAGGCAGACACTTAACGAAATGAGCCACCCAGGTGCTCCTGTATTTTTTTGTTGATGGAAAAATGAAAGGTAATGGGGTTCCACACATAGAATGTCTGAAATCAAAATTATAAGATGATATACCTTGCTGAAACCACAATATTAGTTTTACAGGGAATACTATTTGACAGTGCCTATTTAGCTCTGTAGAAATTTTGCTTTATTGCGTAGCAAACAACAAACAATAAAACAAACAAAAATAATATACCATCAAATAAGAATTAATATAAATTAATGTGAAATTAATATAAATTAATATTATATATTAATATGTAAATATATATAATTATCATTCTCAGTATTTAAAGAGAGACAAACCTAAATTTGTTGAGATATAAAAATAACAGAGAGAAGCTCTTAGGCATGAGAATACAATACTGTGCTAGATTGAAATTTTACTGACTCATGTTCTCAACCATACTTCCAGAGCTTACCAATGCAGGACTTTTATAGAAAGCATTTAAATATCCTTTGTTTAGACTAACATTCATTTAAGCAATCCAAATTTTAGGTTCCTCCTCACTGGCTCTAATTTTATCACATGAAGCATGAAAACAGGGACCTAAGGGGGGAAACTAGTTGGTCAGTATTGATAATTATGTAATACTTTGGTTTTCTCAACTGATAAAATGAGCTATGCCCAGGAAATGAGATTTTCTGAGGGATATTAGAAATAAAATACACCCACTGTTGGATGGCTCAACCACTGTAGAAAATTATTTGATGCAATCTCCTACACTTAAATATATACCTACACTATCATCTGGTAATCCCATTCTTGGCATATATTCAAGAGAAATGAGTGCCCACAAATAATATTCAAAAATATTCACTGCAGCTTGGTTCAAACTTCCAAACACCCATCTACAGAAGAATGGACAAACTGTGGTACCATCATACAAATAAATGCTCCTCAGCAAAAAAACATAGGATGAACTATTGATATAAATAACAATATGATGAATCTCTCAGACAGTAAAAAGCCAGATTGAAAAACAATGTATACTGTTTGTTCTAATTATATGAAGTTCAAGAGCAAGAGAAAATAATGTATGACAGTGAAGTCTGTATTCACTGGAACTATGTGCTAGGTAGCATGTAATTTTAATTTCAGTGAAGTCTTTTGTTTCAATAAAATGTGACATACCAAGTGATTAGGATTTTCTTGTTTATCTTTCATCACAATACAATTTTTTTTTGAATTTCTATTATTATTTAAATTCCAAAAAGCTAACCACAGGGTTGACTTCTAAGATTTTGTGTCACTCTGACCTCAAATACTTATCTTCAATAGTTATTTAAACACTGCTATACAAATGAATTTCCCATGTAATGTCTCATAAGAACTATATGAAATTTTATTTATGTTAAGGAAGTGATTTGCCAACTTCATTTCTTCTCAGATGACTATCTTATTTTGTCATTCTCAAAAATATAGCTTGCAAAATCATGAGTTAAAAGCTGAATTTTTATCCAACTGTAGAGCAAAGCTCCCACACAAAAGTTGTTTAAATGACTATTTCTTAAAATCTTTCATAATGTTTTCTAAGCACAGCAATATTGTCTGACAAAGAAATACACTTTAGTTTGTTACCAAATCATTTCTTAGATATTATATCTGCCATTTTTACAGAAGCAGAAAAAGTTTTCAAAAATCAGTATTGAACATTTTTTTATTCTGTGAGAAACTTTTTATAGTATATAAGCATAGTCTGGATTCCTAGGGCTTGTCTTTCCCTAATGCCTCTACTATATAAGAAGGATGATTTTAACATACTTTACATTATATCTATTTTTTGCTGTTTTCTCGAAAGAAAAATTCATCTGGGATCAAGAACTATGGAGTGGCACTTGAACAGCCAGTTATTAACAAAGCAAAAACTGAAACCATATTGGATTCACTAAAAATGTTCACTAAAAGAAAATACAACTGAATGTCTGAGTATGTTTTTTAACATTGGAAAAATTTATATTGAAGTATAACATACTCACAGTAAAGGGACAAATTGATGAATTTTTAAATATACCCCAAAGATACAGATGCAATGAAACGCCGGGACACCTGCACCCCGAAGTTTATAGCAGCAATGTCCACAATAGCCAAACTGTGGAAGGAGCCTCAGTGTCCATCGAAAGATGAATGGATAAAGAAGATGTGGTCTATGTATACAATGGAATATTACTCAGCCATTAGAAACGACAAATACCCACCATTTGCTTCAACATGGATGGAACTGGAGGGTATTATGCTGAGTGAAATAAGTCAATCGGAGAAGGACAAACATTATATGGTCTCATTCATTTGAGGAATATAATAAATAGTGAAAGATAATAAAGGGGAAAGGAGAAAAAATGAGTGGGAAATATCAGAAAGGGAGACAGAACATGAGAGACTCGTAACTCTGGGAAACGAACTAGGGGTGGTAGAAGGGGAGGTGGGCAGGGGGTGGGGGTGACTGGGTGATGGGCACTGAAGGGAGCACTTGATGGGATGAGCACTGGATGTTATTCTATATGTTGGCAAATTGAACACAATAAAAAATAAATTTATAAAAAATAACAAAATAAATATATATAAATTCATATATATGAATATATATTCATGTATATGAATATGAATATATAAATTCATATATATATATATTCACACATGTAACCACCACTCAGATCAACATCTAAAACCCTTTTAAAACCCTAGGGAGCTCCCTGTGCCCTTTCTAGTCAATACCATTTCATATCAAACCCAAAACAGAGGTAATCTGGCATTTTGAATTCTATCCCCATTGATTACTTTTATCACTTTTTGAAGTTCTTATAAATTGTATTATTTTTGTATGTAATCTTTTTTTACACTTTCATTCATCATTTTGTAAGATTCTTCTATGTGTATACAAGTAGATCATTCCTTTTATTGCTATATAATATTCCAGTGTCTAAGTATACCATATTTTAATTCATTGTATTATTAGTGTGTAATTGCATTATTTTAGGTTTGGATATTACCAATAAACTACAACACAGTACTGAATATATCTTTCTGGTATATATATATATATATATATATATATATATATATAGAGAGAGAGAGAGAGAGAGAGAGAGAGAGAGAGAGTGCACTTCTGCCTCTGGAAAGATGGAATAGAAAGGCAGCCCTGCTGATAGCTTGATTTCATCCCAGTGAGACCAATGTGGCTTTTGACCTACAGAAGTGTAAGATAATAAATTTGTATGATTGAACTAAGGTTAAGGTTTCAACCAATCTGGTTTAGTCTATCTGTATTATTCAATCAAAAGTAAGCCTTATACAGACAGTGGATTGTTGGATCTTTTTTTTTTAACTTCAATTTATTCTACCAATCTCTGCCTTTTAATTGAATATTTTGTGGTTTTACATTTAATGTAATAAAGTAGGCTTTAGAACTGACATTTTCTATTTGTTTTCTATACAACTAATGTCTTCTGTGTTCTTTTATTTTTCCACTTCTGCCATATTTTGTGTTACACATGCATTTTCTAGTGTACCATTTGAGTTCCCTTTTTCTGATTTCTAAATGTTATGTTCTTCCTGTTTTCCCTAGAGATTAAAATTAGCGTCTCAACATAAAACAATCTAGTTTAGATTGATACTAATTTAATTTTAATAGTTTACTAAAATTTGGTTTTAAAGTTTTTTTATAATATGTGACTTCTTCCTCATCCCCTCATTATTATTTATTATTATCATATAAATTAAATTTTTATACATCTATGAAGTTGTATTTCAAATCATATGAGAAAGAAAGGCTTTTATAAAAATACATTGATGCTTTTCATTCATTATGTTATGCTTATCACAAATGTAACCACCATCTGTCACCACACAATGCTATTACAATACAATGGTTTATATTCTTTATACTGTGCCTTCTATTCCCATGACTTATTCACTTCATAAAGCCTGTATACTTAAATTTTAAAAAATAATAAATAAACAGATAATATACAGCAAGATGGCAGAAGAATAGGAGTCCTCACCTCACCTGGCCCCACCAACTTACCTGGATAACTTTCAAACCATCCTGAACACCTATGAATTTGACCTGAGATTTAAAGAGAGAAAAGCTGGGCAGCCTAGGTGGCTCAGCAGTTTAGCGCTACCTTCAGCCCAGGGCCTGATCCTAGAGACCTGGGATCAAGTCCCATATCAGGCTCCCTGCATGGACTCTGCTTCTCCCCCTGCCTGTGTCTCTGCCTCTCTCTCTTTCTCGCTTTCTGTGTGTGTCTCTCATGAATAAATAAATAAAATCTTTTAAAAAATGAGAGAGAGAGAACAGCTGGAACACTACAAAGACAAGAGTTTTTGCTTCTAACAAGGTAGGAAGGTGGAAAAAAGTAAAATAAAAAAGAATCAAGTCGGAGAGGGGGCCCCATGAGGAGCTGGGATAAGGGGGCAGTAAGAGCCTCCAGGACAGGAAAGCCCAGCCCCGGAGAAGCAGGAACTTTAAAAATCCGCTCCACTTAAAGGATCTATCCCACAAGAGGACCTAAAAATCATGAATATTTATGCCCCTAATGTTGGACCTATGTCAATTAATAACCAAAGTCAAGACATGCTTAGATTAAAATACACTAACAGTAGGACTTCAACATGGCACTTTCTGCAAATGACAGATCTTCTAAGCACAACATCTCCAAAGAAACAAGATCTTTAAATGATACACTGGACCACATGGATTTCACAATATTTACAGAACTTTACATCTGAATGCAACTGAATATTCATTCTTCTCAAATGCACATGGAACTTTCTCCAGAATACCACAAATCAGCTCTCAATGGATACCAAAAGATTTTGGGATTGTACCCTGCATATTTTCAGACCACAGTGCTTTGAAACTAGAGCTCAATCACAAGAATAAATTTGGGAGAAACTCAAATACATGGAGGTTAAAGAATATCCTGCTAAAAGATGAATGGCTTAACCAGGAAATTGGAGAAGAATTAAGAAGATTCATGGGAACTAATGAAAATGAGGATACAACCATTCAAAATCTTTGGGATACAGCAAAAACAGTCCTAAGAGGGAAATACATTGCAATACAAGAATCCCTCAAAAAATTGGAAAAACTCAAATATGCATGCTAACCTCACACCTACAGGAACTGGAGAAGAGAAGCAAATAAGAAACTACACCAGGTAGAAGAGAGATAATAAAGATTCGAGCAAACTCAATGAAATAGAGACCAGAAACTGTGGAACAGATGAACAAAACCAGGAGTTGGTTCTTCAAAAGAATTAATAAGATAGATAAACTCTAGCCAGCCTTATTAAAAAAAAAAGACTCAAATTAAGAACATCATGTATGGTGATCCCTGGGTGGCTCAGTGGTTTAGCACCTGCCTTTGACCCAAGGCGTGATCCTGGAGTCCTGGAATCGAATCCCATGTTGGGCTCCCTGCATATCTCTCTCTCTCTCTCTCTCTCTCTCTCTCTCTGTGTGTGTGTGTGTGTCTCATGAATAAATAAAATCTTAACAAAAAAGAACATCATGAATGAAAGAGGAGAGATCACAACCAATACCAAGGAAATACAATTGATTATAAAAATGTATTATGAGCAGCAATATGCCAATAAATTAGGCAATCTAGAAGAAATGGATGCATTTAGGAAAACCAAAATATACCAAAACTGGGACAGGAAGAAGTAAAAAACCTGAACAGTCCAATTACCAGGGAGTAAATTGAAGCAGTCATCAAGACACAAAAGTCCAGGGCCAGATGGCTTCCCAGGGGAATTCTATCAAATGTTTAAAGAAGAAACAATACCTATTCTGCTAAAGCTATTCTGTAGGATAGAAAGTGATGGAATACTTCCAAACTCATTCTATGAGGCCAACATCACCTTGATTCCAAAACCAGACAATGACTCCACAAAAAAGGAGAATTATAGACCAATATCCCTGATGAACAAGGACACAAAAATTCTCAACAAGATACTAGCCAATAGGAGCCAACAGTACATTAACATTATTCACCATGACCAAGTGGGATTTATCCCTGGGATGCAAGGTTGGTTCCTCACTCGTAAAACAATCAACGTGATAGATCACATCAATAAGAGAAAAAACAAGAACCATATGATCCTCTCATTAGAGGCAGAGAAAGCATTTGACAAAATACAGCATCCATTCCTGATCAAAACTCTTCAGAGTGTAGGGATAGAGGGAACATTCCTTAGCATCTTAAAAGCCATCTACAAAAAGCCCACAGCAAATATTCTCAATGGGGAAAAACTGAGAGATTTTCCCCAAGATCAGGAACATGACAGGGATGTCCATTCTCACTACTGATATTCAACATCTTAGCCTCAGCAATCATACAACAAAAAAGAAATAAAAAGCATTCAAATTGGCAAAGAAGAAGTCAATCTCCCCCTCTTTGCAGATGACATGATACTACACATAGAAAACCCAAAAGACTCCACCCCAAGATTCTAGAACTCATACAGCAATTCATCAATGTGGCAGGATACAAAAGCAATGCCCAGAAATCAGTGGCATTTCCATACACTAAAAATGAGCCTGAAGAAAGATAAATTAAGGAGTCAACCATTTTCAATTGCACCCAAAAGCATAAGATACCTAGGATAAAGGTAATCAAAGAGGTAAACAATCTATGCCCTAAAATCTACAGAACACTTCTTAAAGAAATTGAGGAAGACACAAAGAGATGGAAAAATATTCCATGCTCATGGATTGGCAGAATTAATATTGTGAAAATGTCAATGTTACCCAGAGCAATTGACACATTTAATGCAATCCCTATCAAAATACCATGGACTTTCTTCAGAGAGTTAGAACAAATTATTTTAAGATTTGTGTGGAATCCGAAAAGACCCCAAATAGCTAGGGGAATATTAAAAAAGAAAAGCATATCTGGGGGCATCACAATGCCAGATTTCAGGTTGTACTACAAAGCTGTGGTCATCAGGACAGTGTGGTACTGGCACAAAAACAGCCACATAGATCAATGGGACAGAATAGAGAATCCAGAAGTGGACCCTCAACTTTATGGTCAACTGATATTTGACAAAGGAGGAAAGACTATCCACTGGAAGAAAGACAGTCTCTTCAATAAATGGTGCTGGGAAAACTGGATATCCACATGCAGAAGAATGAAACTAGACCACTCTCTTTCACCATCCACAAAGATAAACTCAAAATGGATGAAAGATCTAAATGTGAGACAAGATTCCATCAAAATCCTAGAGGAGAACACAGGAACACCCCTTTTGAACTTGGCCACAGTAACTTCTTGCAAGACACATCTATGAAGGCAAGGGAAACAAAAGCAAAAATGAGTGATTGGGACTTCATCAGATGAAAATCTTCTGCCTAGCAAAAGAAATAGTCAACAAATCCACAGGGCACCCTACAGAATGGGAGAAGATATTTGCAAATGACATATCAGCTAAAGGGCTAGTGTCCAAGATCTATAAGGAACTTACTAAACTCACCACTCAAGAACAAACAATCCAATCATGAAATGGGCAAAAGACATGAACAGAAGTTTCACCAAAGGTGACATACACATGGCCAACATGCACATGAGGAAATGCTCCGCATCACTGGACATCAGGGAAATACAGACCAAAACCACAATGAGATACCACCTCACACCAGTGAGAATGGGGATAATTAACAAGGCAGGAAACCACAAATGTTGGAGAGGATGTGGAGAAAAGGGAACCCTCTTACACTGTTGGTGGGAATGTGAAGTGTTGCAGCCAGTCTGGACAACTTTGTGGAGGTTCCTCCGAGTTAAAAATAGAGCTACCCTATGACCTAGCAATTTCACTACTGGGGATTTACCCCAAAGATCCAGATGCAGTGAAAAGGTGAGACACCTGTCCCCCGATGTTTATAGTAGCAATGTCCACAACAGCTAAACTGTGGAAGGAGCCTTGGTTTCCATCTAAAGATGAATAGATAAAGAAGATGTGGTCTATATATACAATAGAATATTACTCAGCCATCAGAAACCATGAATAACCATCATTTGCTTTGATGTGGGTGTAACTGGAGGGTATTATGCTGAATGAAGTAAATCAATTGGAGAAGGACAATCATTATATGGTTTCACTCATATGGGAAATATAAAAAATAGTGAAGGAATTATAGGGTAAAGGAGAGAAATTAGGTGGGAAAAATCAGAGAGGGTGACAATACATGAGAAAGTACTAACTCTGGGAAATGAACAAGACTTAGTGGAAGGGGAGGTGGGCCGGGGGATGGAGAGACTGTGTGACGGGCACTGAAGGGACACTTGACAGGATGAGCACTGGGTATTATAGTAGATGTTGGCAATAAAACCCCAATAAAAATATAGATAAGTAAATAAATTTTTTAAGTTTATTTATTTATTTATGAAATTACAATTCAAATTTGAAAAAAGATACATTTATATTATTTTTTACAGTTGCCTATGTGCTATCTGACCTCTATTAATTACCTGAGAAGCCATTTTTAGTCTTATTGAATATCTCTTGTACATGATGAGATATTTTTCTTTGTTGTTTTGAAGATTACCCTTTCTTTATTGTCTTTTGTCAGTTTGTGGTTTTTAGTTGTGTGGAACAAGTGGAATTTATTCTACTGGGAATTTATTGAGATTCTTGAATATGTAGATTCATATTTGACATTATATTTGGGATTTTGAGGAAATTATTTTCTTCAAGTTAGCTCTTTGTCTCTTTCTTCTTTCATTCTGGAGCTTTCATTACACGTATGTAAATACACTTGATGGCACCCGAACTAAAGCTGTGTTTATTTTCCTTCATTCTCTCTCTTTCTCTTTTTTTCTTTCAGTTCCTCTGTTGGAGTCATCTAAATTGACCTGTTTTAAGTCTCCCTGTTCTTTCTTTGGCCAGTTCATATCTGCTGTTGACGCCTTTTGTGTATTTTTTGTTTCACTTAATCTGCTTTTCATTTCTATGATGTCTATTTGGTTCTGTATAATTTATATCTCTTTTACATTATTATATATTTGGTGAAATCTAAGGAATTTTAGATATTAACTAACTAATTCTAAAATTTCAATAGAAAAGGAAAGGAATAAAATTTAGAGAAGTTTGGAAAAGAAGAACAAAGTTTGAAGACTTATATTACCTGATTTTGTATACTACTAGAAATCTAAATCAATCAACACAATGTTATTGTCAAAAGCATACACATATAGATCTATGGAATAGCACTGAGCGTCTATAGATAAATCTACACTAACATAGTCAACTGAATTTTGACAAAAGGAAAAAGATCGTCTGTTCAATAAGTAATGATGGGAAAAATTGGACATCCATAAGCAAAAAATAAGTCTAGACACATACCTTAACACCTTACATAAAAACTACCTAAGCGGACATTGACATAAATATAAAATGTAAAATTTGAATATTTTAGAAGAAAACATGAGATAAATTTCGGTTCATTTGGGGGTAGCCCAAAAGTATTTCTTAGATACTACTTCAAAAGCACGACCTATATAAAAGAAAAAAAAATGAACAATGTAAATTTATTAAATTTAAAATAGTTTGCTATGCAATTAGATACAGCTAAGAGAATGAAAAGATAAGCTACAAACTGGAAGAAATATTTGCAAATCACATTTGAACAAAGACTGTACCCATAATATATAGAGAATACCGAAAAGTCGACAATAAGAAAACAAATCTATAAAAATAGGTGAAAGACAAACACTTCACCAAAAAAGTGTATGATGTCAAATATTCATATGAAAAGATGTTCCACACAATTAATCATTAAAGAACTGTGAGGTAAAACTACACTGAGAGATGAATACATACCTGTTAGAATAACAGTTGGTGACTACACTATACATTGTATAGAATTATCAAATCAATATACTGTACACCTGAGAGTCATTTGACATTGTATGTTGTTTATATTTCTTTTTATAATATTTTATTTATTTGAGAGATTGTATGAGTGGGCTAGGGGCAGAGAGACAAGCAGATTCTCCACTAGTGAGGAGCCTGACAGGGTTCTCAATCCCAGGATCCCAAGACCATGACCTGAGCTGAAGTCAGATGCTTTATTGACTGAGCCACCTGGGTGCCCCTGCATGCTAATTATATTTCAATAATAATAATAATAATAATAATAATACACATAGAAACGTAGTATACAAAGTGTTGGTGAGGTGGTGGAATAACTAGAAACCTTATAGTAAGTGAAATGTTGCAACTACTTTTTATTTATTTTATTTGTTTATTTATTTATTCACCAGAGACACAGAGAGAGAGAGAGAGGCAGAAGTAGGAGAAGCAGGCTCCATGCAGGAAGCCCAATGTAGGACTCGATCCCAGGACTCTGGGATCACACCCTGAACCAAAGGCAGACACTCAACCATGGAGCCACCCAGGTGTCCCGGTGCAACTTTCAAATATAGTTTATTGGTTTGTAAAAGGTTCAATATACATTTGCCATATATATTAGCATTTCCACTTCTAGGGTGTGGGAAAATATGTACACACATACACAGAATCTGTACACGAAAATTTATAAACTTATAAAATTCATAATTGCCAAAATCTGAAGACAACTGAAATTTCTTTCAACAGGTTTATTCATAAACAAGCTATTATACATTCCTATTTTTTTAAAAGAAGAAATTGATTCATGCAACAAGATCGACAAATCTTAAATGGTTACATGTTGTATTATATCATTTCTATTACTTTGGGAAAGGCAAAATTATAGGAGGAAAAAGAGCATTTGGTGGTTGTCATGGGTTAGGGACTGGATGAAACCATTGTCAATAAAGAGGTAGCATGGGAAAGTTTGAGGAGTAGTGGGCACAAGACTATATGTTTACAAAATTCAATGGAACTATACTCTAACAAAAGTAAATTTTTGCTCTATATAAGTTTTTAAAAATCATCAGGATGTGAAAGGAGAGATGAAATTCATTCTCTGCCAAATGAATCTCATTATCTTACAGGGACAACATATGACCACACTAAAATAGGTAGGGGGGAAAATAACTGTCCCAACTAACAATGTTTTGATGTGATCCTCTAAGGCTAAAGATAAAAAAAAAAATTTGACTACCATATTTATTTCTTAAATGTCCTTAATTCCAATCTTGGTAAATAAGGAAAATGATTTTTTTTATAAATGCTGTAATAAATGTGTTATTATTATGTAATTTCTCCATATTTTCTGATTTGTTATGTCCAAAGTTTTCTACTCGGTTTTCAGGCAATATTAATCACCATGAGATCCCATCCTGTGTAATTCATCTTATTTGAAACTATCTTGTAACCTGCTTTTCTGATTCCCTTCATAGGGGCCCCTTCAAGGACCATGACACACTGCCATATAGGGGCACACTTCCTTCTGATTTTTCTATGCTTCTTGCTCTTAACCTTTTTCTCTGCCTCTGTGTATGTATGTTATTTTTGGCCCCTTTCCTCCAAACTCTTGATCAAGTTGACAGTGATTAACATGTAACCTATATGAATAGAGGATATTTTATGTACAGATCTTTGTTTTGGGGTTCACAGTATCACACTAATCTTCATTTCAGCATCAAAGTTACTTTTTTTCTGAAACTTTACTTTCTACGTAATTTATAAATGCAAGTTAAAGCATATTGTATCTCTATCATATATAAGTGAAAGTTGAAGCCATTTATGGAAAATCCTGAGACTGACACTTGCTAGAAAAGAGGTTTCTGGATGGCAATTTTGAATAGTACCTGATATTTAAAAGTACATATATATGTAAATATAATACAGTATTATTCTATATTATATAAACAATTCAATAAATATATACATATATTTATTTTTAAGACTTTATTTATTTATTTATGAGAGACACAAAGAGACAGGCAGAAGGAGAAGCAGACTCCCTATGAGGATCCTGATGTGGGACTCAATCCCAGGATCCCAGAATCACGACCTGAGCCAAAGTCAGATGCTCAACCACGGAGCCACCCAGGCACCCCATATACATATATTTAATTTAAGGTGATATGTTTGGGGTCTTATGGACCCCTACTATTGTAAGTTTTTGGAAGGCTGGAGATGAAGGAATAGGTAAATTTTATTGCCATTCTCAAAACCATACTCACTAACTTGAATTATTTACCTTCTCCTATGATGTATCATGTCTTCTTTAAAGATTAATTTATTTATTTGAGAGGGAGAGAGGGAGCACAGGAAGAGAGAGGTAGAGAAAAAATTTCCAGGAGACTCCCCTCTGAGCAAGGGTCTGGACATGGGGCTAGATCCCACAACACTGCAATCATGACCTGAGCTGAAATCCAGAGTCAGAGGCCTAACCCCCTGAGCCACTCAGACACCCTGCTGTATCACATCTTATTTACAAATATTTATTCAGCAGTTGCCATTATGAATATGTATATTTATATATTTGTGTTTGTGTGTGCATGTGTGCAAATTATACTAAGAATAGCAAAGGAAATATTTATTTACATCTATCTTTTTTAAAGAAAGAATTTTATCTGAAAATCACAAATATTTACTAATTTTCTACTATTATGGTGTAGTAGACATGTATAAGACAAGGCACAAGAATTCAAAAGTCTTGCCTTCTATTTGGGAGGATCTTTTTTTTTAAGATTTTATTTATTCAACAGAAACACACACAGAGAGAGAGGCAAAGACATAGGCAGAGGCAGCGGGAGAAGCAGGCTCCATGAAGGAAGCCCAATATGGGACTCCATCCTGGGACTCCAGGATTACATGCTGAGCCAAAGACAGCCGCTTAACCCCCCTATCCTAACCCACCCAGCATCCCTATATGGGAGGATCTTATACTGGCAAACACACACACACACACACACACACACACACACACCAGTCACCACACAATGGAAGGCACTATAATTAAACAATATTTCAGTTCAGTAAAGGGTTTTCTAAGAGACCAACATGGACCAAACTATTTGCTGAATTTTTCAGAAGATAGAACATAGTAATCTCTGAACTACAGATAAAATCCACATTATCAGGAGTGTACAAGAGAGGCAGATCTGACCAGAACAAGTAAACCATGGAGGTGAGGTTAGAACACATGCGTGGGGTACATTTGACATGTGACAGTCAAACAGAAATAGAAATTTGTTTTCTGTATCATGACCTTCCCATCAACAGAGCAGTAGTTTATGAGTTCTAGTCTTAACTTTAAATATGTAGAATGACAGGACTCTTTTCTCATTTACAAATCTAGATGAAAATAGAAGAACTGGTTAAAAAGCTGAAAGAATGGCATAGTCTGTGGGTAACTAAAATTTGTTATTTCTTACCTAAAATTTCAGGAAGTTGGTTTAGTAATAGTAGGCTTTCTACCTAAAGACTTCCTCAGAGTCCATTCAGAAGCTGTTTGAAAAGACCCTACAAAAAAGATTGAGTGATTAAACCAAAAGTGGACAAATCAGTAGATGTCAATTCTGTCCATTGAAAAGGATCCTCTAGTTGCTGCATAGATGAACGAGTGCTATGTCTGCCAGACTCCAATCTGTGCTTAAGATGCTTCATAATGGTTTCCAATCCTGCATGTAATCAATATTCAAGTGCGTTACTTAATTACATAGCAACGGTTTCTTTGTAATCCCCTTGCTTTCCCTAGACATACCTAGTAACCTTTGTTCAAACCATAGTGCATTTTCAATTAATATATCAAAAGGCTTAAGCTTTGATATGTTTAGAAACTTTTGACTTGGAAGTATGTTTTGTAAAGAGACTGATTCCTGTGCTTGACCTCAGGACCCTCAGTAGAGGAAAGAGAGTACTTTATTTTAGATATATTAAAGCCTTATCTGTATTTGTTATTTCAATGCTGACTCTGAGTGTTTAGTCCATTTTATTCAAATGTGTTCAATTTTCGGCCTCAAGACTATTCAAGTTATTTCCTCTGAGTGATGACAGATCTTTACAAGAAGACAGTAAAGGTCAGAGCTGAGTCAGAAGCTAAATATCCCATTTTACAAGCACAGTCTCCAAGGTACTCAGACAAAGAAGAGAGACATTTGGACTTGTTTCCAAGTGAAAAATAAGTGTCTATATATTTTTATATAATAGTCTATATGGATAATTAAAGCCTGTGTCTATTGCATGCTATTGTTATTTTAATTTTTATTCCATATTTTCAAGGTTACAAATAAAATTTAAGTATTTTACCTTTTTGTTATCGAATAATTTTTTGAAGCAAGTATCTATTCATAAATGATTGTTTCCCTTTCACTACTAAAGCCAGATATTGAGGGTTTTAACACTATTTTTCCTTCTCTTAACAATTGGAACCCTTTAGATACTGCTTAAATTTAATTTTAGAACACTAAAATGAACAGTCATCATCATATATTCAATATATCCTTTTAGGTCTTTCTTCCTTAAAGTGTATTATGGAAATAAATTTATTTTTGGTGTTTCTGATTTAAACTTTTAACAAGATATCTCACATTTGTATTTATTTATCCATGAATTGCATAGTATTCTGCAAATATTTAGGAATGTTTCAATTACTTTCTTTACTTCAAAATGCTATTTTAAAGTAATTAAAATTCTGCCCTTACCCACGGCTAAGGTAATATTATTTGTCGTTTTTGCACAATAATAATTGATAGTTCCTTTCATTTCATTCCCTTTCCATTCACATTTGTTTACTTGTTTTAAATGGTAATTAGGAAAGCAGTTGATTTTCATAGAACTAAACTATGTTGGAAAACAAATCCAGAATTTTTTTTTAATGTGCAACTCTATAACTGTATTTTATTATTCATCATTAGATAAGAATATGCTCTTTCAAAATAGCTATATTTGAAGTGTTCCTAGTTTAAGATGAGCTTATCAGACCAGGAAGAAATGAATTGATCAAAAAAACTTATTTTCTTAAATTTTAGTATTGTCATTTTGCTTCAGCCTGTGGTTAGTTCCATGTTCGTTTAGTGCAGAGAAGTGTGTCTTTTTTTATAATAAATTTATTTTTTATTGGTGTTCAATTTGCCAACACACAGAATAACACCCAGTGCTCATTCTGTCAAGTGCCCCCCTCAGTGCCCGTCACCCATTCACCTCCACCCCCTGCCCACCTCCCCTTCCACCACCCCTAGTTCGTTTCCCAGTTAGGAGTCTTCATGTTCTGTCTCCCTTTCTGATATTTCCTACCCATTTCTTCTCCCTTCCCTTCTATTCCCTTTCACTATTATTTATATTCCCCAAATGAATGAGACCATATAATGTTTGTCCTTCTCCGATTGACTCATTTCACTCAGCATAATAACATCCAGTTCCATCCACGTTGAAGCAAATGGTGAGTATTTGTCATTTCTAATGGCTGAGTAATATTCCATTGTATACATAAACCACATCTTCTTTATCCATTCATCTTTCGATGGACACTGAGGCTCCTTCCACAGTCTGGCTATTGTGGACATTGCTGCTAGAAACATTGGGGTGCAGGTGTCCCGGCGTTTCATTGCATCTGTATCTTTGGGGTAAATCCCCAGCAGTGCAATTGCTGGATCGTAGGGCAGGTCTATTTTTAACTCTTTGAGGAACCTCCACACAGTTTTCCAGAGTGGCTGTACCATTTCACATTCCCACCAACACAGTTCAATGGAACAGAATAGAGAATCCAGAAGTGGACCCTCAACTTTATAGTCAACTAATATTCGATAAAGGAGAAGTGTGTCTTATGAGCAGTAAGCAAAGAAGATGTATTTAATCTCAGGGCTGGCTAATTCAATTACAAAACTGATAAGACAAGAGGGTCCTTTTGCCTTTCATTTTTCTCATTAGGGGTGTAACCCTGAGACAAGCACTGTGTCCAAAGGGAAATTAAAGATTTTCTTCCTCTCTCCAGATTTCCAAGCCCTCTAAAAAAAAGGGGTGACCATTTACAGAAAACATTTGGTGATTTTATTGTGATGAAACCTGAAGTCCAAACCTGTCAGGTTTATTATGTATATTTCCTATCAACCTTGAAATTCAAATATTGTGGTTCCTTCTCAAAAGTTACACCCTGTCATGCCTGTGCAAAAGAGCCAATAGGGGGTTGTTGAAAGAAAGTCACCTAAAGGCAATTGTTGACTGCAGAGTTGACAAATTGTTGGATGGAAAAAAAATTAAATGGATGATGTGGAGACTGGTTAGCTATCTGATATATCCAAAATTTTGGTCCACTTGGCTATTTGAGCTAAACCTTTGACCTCTCCCTGTTCAGGAGGGCAGGAGGCTGACAGATACCATCTGCTCCCTGGGAAGAAGTTGTGTAAGAGATATAGAGAGCCTTAATCCTTCAGAAACTCTGATTTGGGACTGTGAGGATAGAAACCCTTTATCATCAGCAGCTGCTACCTATTGTCCTGCATGCACTCACCCATTTCTTCTTGTGGAGATACATCTATTTATCTTCTGCAGAATAAAACTGCCAAAATAAAATATTGAAAAACTAATGAATAGATAATACATAAGCAAACGTACAGACTAGATGATGCCGAAAAAAAAAAGCCTAACATGAATAATTGGTGGGGGGGAAGGAGCCAGACATGAAAAAGAAGACATAGAAAATAAGAGAGAGGAAATATTTGAAGTAATAACCACTATGAAATTTTCAAAACTGATAAAAGATATCAACTCAAAAATTCAAAAGCCTATATGAATTGCTATCAGGATGAATGAAAAAATAATTTAAAAACAGATAAACACAGTGAGGTAATCAGTAAACATTAAATAGAACACTCCAACACAGACCAAGCCCTGCATGGATCTCAGTTTCTAGATCTAAGGTCCTTAAAATTATCTAACTTCCCTTCTGGTATTTGTGACCAGTGGGGTTGACCAGTTAGTTTGGCAACCGGAGCCCAGGTTGTACACATCTGGCCTTTGTCTTTGTTTCTTTCCTTTGGAGTGCTTCCTAACTCTCCATTCTACACATAATGTAAACTAAATGCCCCACATAGCTCTGGATCCATGCCTATGGGTCATCCTCAGGTCCAGTGGCAAGGCCTGCTGCTGGGAGGGCAGCCTTGCCAATGTATTGCTCCTGCTCACTTATCTGAGCTTGGACCACAAGAATGATGCTGATGCACTGATGTTTGGTGACTCTCACTCACGTTGGACACAAGAAGAATTAAGAGATCTGCCTTATTGAACAGATGGCCCCATCTGTTATCTCACCACAGGGCTACCACTAGTTTGTAATAACTAAGGCATTCTCCACTTTGTGCGCCAGTGCCACTGGCCTTCTGTGTGATCACCTCAGTCTATACCACATGGTAGTCAGTCATCCAAGGCTTTCAAGACCATTGATCAGCAAAAGCAACCAATTCTTCTCATCAATGTCCTCCCTTGATTTTGAATGATAAAGTGTCACTGTGCTCTTGATTCTGTCTCAGCCATGTTGGATGAGGTATACTCATTCTTTGCATAAATGACATGGCTCTTCTTAAACCCTTCCATTCTTCCTGTTGGAAGTCTTCTTAGAAGTCAGGGATGTGGGTCTACATCCAAACAGATCACATTCTAGTAATGTAGTTTTATGATCTAAAAAGTTCAAGAGAAGATATGGTTGGAGAATATATTATTCTATGCTTATGCTATAAAATTCCAAGTAGTAAAATTTAATATAATCTGAATATGAATTATCCTTTTTTCTTGCATACTCTGGTTTAGACCTCTATTTATGATTATCATAAATGAAAGAAAATAAACACTTCTGAAAGTTATTAGAAACTAATACAGGCAGCCCAATGGATGAAGCTCAATTATGTCATCTAACCAGCAACAAATCAATAGTATTAGGAAACAGCAACAAGAAAGAAGGTATGTACTGTTTTTATACAAACAGGTTTCAAAGATGCACAGCATTGTGAATAATTGCAATGTTCCTTCTTTTTTTCCTGGTAGAAAATAGATATAAAATTAGTTAGGAGTAGCAAATTTTAATGAGAACACCAACTGAGTTTGATATTAGTAATATGGATGAATAAGAATTTAGTTGAGAACACCCTACCATAAAATTATGAATAGCCAGTGGTCACACAGACATTTGATTATGAGCTACTCCTAGAAATCAAATCTCCAAATCTCTTAGAAGAACTACAAATGACTGTTGTATAATTCTGAAAAGATTTATGAATATTAAAGGACTTACACATTCTGTTATTGGTGTTCAAATGAAGATTGGTACAAGAAAACCTGGTGCCAAGCGGGTGGAAAGGTGAGAAATGAAGCAGAAATAGCTGGGAGGGCCACAGTGCCTGTCACATTTTGAACAGTTCCTGAAAATTCCAGTGTGCGGTTATTCTATTTAAGGTTGATTGCAGAGGACATTTCTCCTTACCATAGCACCTGCTGGGCCCTAATTCTTTCTGACTTACAAATGTCATGAAGCCTATTTACCTCCATATAATATATGATAAATATTCAAATTATACAGGAAGCCAGAATCATTGCTTGCTTTTCAGCTTCTCTTGGCAACATTTTAAGACCTTGAGTCATGCAGTGATTTTCCCTTGCTGTGGTCAAGCATTAAGGTATTTTAAGTTATAATAAATCATCTTGCAAAATATGTGCTATACAACTGTTCAAAAATAACTCTAAACTGATATAAAAATGAGTTGTACTGGAAAAAGAGAAAAAATGGGGGGTACCCTCTAGTTCTATATAGTATAAATCTCTCGACTTCCCCTGGAGCTTTCCAGCACTGTTCGGTCAAGAACTTGCTCTTTCCCAGTTTTTCCAACTGGTCTTCTGGGGGAGAGGCCTGCTGTGCTGACCCTCAGGTCTGTGTACCTGGGGGAGATGCCCTGCCCCCTGCCAGGTGCCAGGCTCAGTGGGAGCTATTTATCCTGTGAGGCTCCTGTTCCCTGGTGGCCCTGCTTCATCCCAGGCACAAAGTGACAGAAGGAGGAACAACAACACTGGCAGTGGCCAGCTCACCAGCTCTAGAGTCAGCTCCCTGCATAACTACCACAGTCCCCCAGTCCACACTGGCCTAGATGCTCTCGGGGCAGCGCGGGTATACAATGGAATATTACTCAGCCATTAGAAACATGGATGGAACTGGAGGGTATCATGCTAAGTGAAGTAAGTCAATCGGAGAAGGACAATCATCATATGGTTTCACTCATACAGGGAATATAAAAAATAGTGTAAGAGATTATAGGGGAAAGGGGAGAAAATGAGTGGGAAAAATCAGAGAGGGTGACAGAACATGAGAGACTCCCAATTCTGGGAAAATAACAAGGGGTAGTGGAAGGGGAGGTGGGCGGGGGGTTGGGGTGACTGTGTGTGGGGCACTGAGGGGGGCACTTGAGAGGATGAGCACTGGGTATTATACTATATGTTGGCAAATCAAACTTCAATTAAAAACTAAACATATAAAAAATAACTCTTAAAATATTAAGACAATTAAATGACTTTCCACGCCACAGAACTTTTCTGCATCTGCCTCCCAATAGATTCATCAGGCAAGGTTTACTCTCCTTGTATTCCAATTAATTTCCTTATTGGCTTCCAGATCACCTCTCTGCATTGTCTGCCATCCACCATACCTGCAGCTTTAGTGTCTCCTTCTCAGTACTTTCTGCAGCGCTCTCCTCTTTCTCTTCTGGAGAGGCTAGTGTCCCAGTTGGAAGCTCTTCTCTTCTTTATGTGAATATGCTTGCAGAGCCACTATCATTTCAATAACTGTTTCTATTTTAATATGTTTCATACACTTACCTCCTATCCAGACTTCTATCTCAACTATAGATCCATTCATCCCACTACCACTGGATACCCCATATCATTGCTTCAAAATCATACTCACTAACTTGCTGCAAACCTCATTCATTATTACCCACAAATCCCTCATCTTCCACTCCAAAACTGTTATTTGTTTCTTATCCAAATGAAGATATTATCTGCCCCTTTGTTAAGATGATTATCAAAGCTTATGGATTTTGCATGGCTGTTCCTTTTTTCTGCTGCAACACTGGAAAAGTTTGAGCAAAGAGTATTTGTGTACAGAAAAACTTCTAGACTTAGAGTGACAACAAAGATATGGAGAGTTCTAGAAGATAAAACCTGTTGTTTTACAGTTTTTTTCTGTTTTTATTTAAAATTAATAAATTTTTATTTAAGATATTTGACAAAGTTAATAAAATTTTTATTTAAGATATTTGACATGTGATTCCTTCTGCCGCCAATCACCATAGTTCCACCAAAGCCAGAGTGATGATCTTCAAAATAGCACTTTTAAAACAAACTTTTGTTCAATCCACAGCTGTCACTGTCCAGAGGTCTTCTCGGATCTCCACTTGAATATGGACATACTTCAAAAACTCCCCACTGTAATCTTTGAGGTCCAATTTCTTTAGAGCCCCATTTAGGGTCTAAATAGATAAATGATCTTCCTGGTTCTCAAACATCCTCTAAACATGAATGAGTTCAAATCGTATTCACCCCTAAACTATCACACCCTAGAACTGTACAGATTGTTGGGATACACCAATACCTTTAAGTCCAGACACTGTTTTCAAGTGAAAAGCCTTAATATTCATATTCCTATCTCTTCCTTTTCAGACCATTCTATCCTCTGTCCCATGTTTTTGGATTTTGATGCTCTCTTTATAGACGAAGCAGCTTCTTCAGTATATTCCTCTTGTCCTAAATACAGATTCATTTTCTTTGGTATTTCAGAACTTACTATGAATTCATTATTGTCCACCAATTTGATATCACAACCATCATCATGTTCAAGAGTTGTTGCAGCCTCTTCCACTGTTTCTGACTCTTCAATAGGAGAGAGAGATCCATCATCATCCAAGTATTTGTATCTACGACTGTCAAAATCTTCCCTTTCTAAATCTTCACCAACATTCATTTGTTTCAAGGATTCCTTGAGATAGTATTCATACTTCAATTTTTCAAGGTAGTTGAAAAATCCTCTTGCCACCGCTTGCTCAAAGCTTGAAATCTTTCTCCATGGTAATGGCTTTTTTACATTCTCAGATTCTAAAAATGGGAACCCAGATCCTTTGTCTTTAACTTGTTTCTTATTTATTTGGGAGCGTCTAGTGGTTTTTCTTCCTTCTGGTCTTCCCCTTGGTCTTTCTTTTGGCTTATATTTCCTCTTTTTACGTTTCTTTTTTTTTTGAATCTTTCAAAAATAGCTTTTAAAGTCAGTGGTCTTGGTTCAAAAGAGGAGTCACTAGATGAATCCCTTGCTTCAACACCTCCAGATGAACGAACAAACTTTCTAATAGGGTTTCTTTGCCCCTGTTTTGGTGAGTAAGGGACACACTGAGTCTTAAATAAGCTGCTACCAGAAGAATTATCACTTTCATTGTCAATTTCTACAGCTGAATTAGATGCCATTATAGGTTGAGAAAATTCGTTACTTATTCTCCCCCAAGTCCTCTCCAAATTGTATTCACCACTTGTTTGCTTCAGAGTTCTCAACAACCACGCGGAAGGAAAGTACAGTTTTTTTCTGAGGACAGTGTAACCTAAAACAATTGGTATTAATTTATTTGCTATTTATTTTCATACAACATTGCTGAGTAACTTTTATTCATCTAATTATTCTATGAGAAAAGCATTAAGTAAAAATATAAAGAGTATCAAGCACTCCATTAGGCAAAGAGGTTAAAAATGCCTGTTTCCTGTTACCAAGGAGACAATCTAACCATCAGAAAGGGGAACCCTTTCTCAGGGCCTTGTGAATGGAAAAGGAGTATATATTTTACATTTCTACCTACACTGCACTTGGTCATTGACTAATATTGCCTGAATTAGAACATAGACTTGGGCAATGTTTTATGATTTTTAAAGATTATTTTGATGGTAGGACACTCTGCACTCAGGTGGATGAAGGGCAGAACATTTTTATGACTTGTTCCAAGCAAGAGAAGATTGCCAGGCAGGGTCAAATGCAAGATTGGTCCTGGGACCAATAGGAATAGCAAACTTCAGCTTGTGGATGGCATGGGTGTAGAGTTGGCCAGGTTTGATGGCCTCCCTATGGATTGGCTAATTTGAGTAATTTCTTAGTCTCAGGGGCAGAAAGGTTGTCCTTTGTTGTCTGATATCTGGCCCTGACAGATTACAGCTGGTGCATAGTAGCTCTGTCTGTAAGATCCTGATAAGGGAAGTGTTTCAAGTGTGGATTTATTCAGCTACTCAAGAAGGGGAATTGATCAGCCTCTCTAACCAGGATCCCAAAATTGAGTCAAGATGGCATTAAAAACAAACCAAACCCCCCCCCCAAAATCCTATATTATGAGCAAGTGATTTGTTAATCAGATTTTTGCCCTCCTTGTCTTACATTATGATATCTACAAGCTACACAATTCTTTTTTTTTTTTTACGAAACTATGTAGTACTTGATTTCAGTACAAAAACAATAGAACAATATCAAGTAAAAGATAGAATTCTAAATTTATGAACATATGTGGACAAAGTAACAAGTAAATAATACTTTTTCCTGTTAATACAGTGGTATAATGGATATATATAAATATATATATATGCATATATATTTTTATTGTTCAATTTGCCAACATATAGCATAACACCCAGTGCTCATCCCATCAAGTGCCCCCTTTAGTGCCCATCACCCAGTCACCCCCACCCCCGGCCCACCTTCCTTTCCACCGTCCCTTGTTCCTTTCCCAGAGTTCAGAGTCTCTCATGTTTTGTCTCCCTCTCTGATATTTCCCACTCATTTTCTCTCCTTTCCCCTTTACTCCCTTTCACTATTTTTTTATATTCCCCAAATGAATTAGACCATATAATGTTTGTCCTTCTCTGATTGACTTACTTCACTCAGCATAATACCCTCCAGCTCCATCCATGTTGAAGCAAATGGTGAATATTATCATTTCTAATGACTCCCAGTGTTTCCCGATTGAGAATGATATTCATTGTGGGCTTTTCATAGATGGCTTTTAAGACATGGAGGAATGTTCCTTCTATCCCTACACTCTGAAGAGTTTTGATCAGGAATGGATGCTGTATTTTGTCAAATGCTTTCTCTGCATCTAACTAGAGGATCATATGACTCTTGTTTTTTCTCTTGCTGATATGATTAATCACATTGATTGCTTTATGAGTGTTGAACCAGCCTTGCATCCCGGGGATAAATCCCACTTGGTCGTGGTGAATAATCTTCTTAATGTACTATTGGATCCTATTGGCTAGTATCTTGTTGAGAATTTTTGCATCCATGTTAATCAGGGATATCAGTCTGTAATTCTCCTTTTTGGTGGGGTTTTTCTCTGGTTTGGGAATTAAGGTGGTGCTGGCCTCATAGAATGAGTTTCGAAGTACTCCATCACTTTCTATCTTTCCGAACAGCTTTAGTAGAATAGGTATGGTTTCTTCTTTAAAAGTTTGATAGAATTCCCCTGGGAAGCCATCTGGCCCTGGACTTTTGTGTCTTGGGAGGTTTTTGATGACTGCTTCAATTTCCTCCTTGGTATTTGCCCTGTTCAGGTTTTCTATTTCTTCCTGTTCCAGTTTTGGTAGTTTGTGGCTTTCTAGGAAAGCATCCATTTCTTCTAGATTGCCTAATTGATTGACGTATAGCTGCTCAAAATAAGTTTTTAAGATCATTTGTATTTCCTTGGTATCGGTGGTGATCTCTCTTTTCTCATTTATGAATTTATTAATTTGAGTCTTTTCTCTCTTCTTTTTAATAAGGCTGGCTAATGTTTTATCTATCTTATTAATTCTTTCAAAGAACGAACTCCTGGTTTTGTTGATCTGTTCCACAGTTCTTCTGGTCTCGATTTCATTGAGTTCTGCTCGAATCTTTTATTTTTATAATAAATTTATTTTTTATTGGTCTTCAATTTACCAACATACAGAATAACACCCAGTGCTCATCCCGTCAAGTGCCCCCCTCAGTGTCCATCACCCATTCACCCCCACCCCCCGCCCTCCTCCCCTTCCACCACCCCTCTTCTTTTGCTGGGTGTAGGATCAATTTGCTGTTTTTTTTCTCCAGGTTCTTTAGGTGCAAAGTTAGCTTGTATATTTGGGTTCTTTCCAGTTTTTGAATGGATGCTTGGATTGTGATGTACTCCCTCCTCAGGACTGCTTTTGCTGTATCCCAAATATTTTAAATGGTTGTATCTTCATTCTCATCAGTTTCCATGAATCTTTTTAATTCTTCCCTAATTTCTTGGTTGACCCTTTCATCTTTTAGCAGGATGGTCCTTAACCTCCACGTGTTTGAAATCCTTCCAAACTTGTTCTTTTGATTTAGTTCTAATTGCAAAGCATTATGGTCTGAAAATATGCAGGGGATGATCCCAATCTTTTGGTATCGATTAAGACCTGATTTGTGACCCAGTATGTGGCCTATTTTGGAGAAAGTTCCAAATGCATTTGAGAAGAATGTGTATTCAGTTGAATTTGGATGTAAATTTCTGTAAATATCTGTGAAATCCATCTGGTCCAGTGTATCATTTAAAGCTCTTGTTTCTTTGGAGATGTTGTGCTTAGAAGACCTGTCATTTGCAGAAAGAGCTGTGTTAAAGTTACCAAGTGTAAGTGCATTATTACCTAAGTATGTCTTAACTTTGGTTATTAATTGATTGATATACTTGGCAGCTCCCACATTTGGGGCATAAATATCGATGATTGTTAGGTCCTCTTGTTGGATAGATCCTTTAAGTATGATATAGTTTCCCTCCTCATTTCTTACTACAGTCTTTGGGATAAACTTTAATTTATCTGATATGAGGATTGCTACCCCTGCTTTCTTTTGAGGACCATTTGAATGGTACATGGTTCTCCAACCTTTTGTTTCCAGGCTGTAGGTGTCCTTATGTCTAAAATGAGTCTCTTATAGACAGCAAATAGATGGGTCTTGCTTTTTTATCCAGTCTGAAACCCTGCGCCTTTTGATGGGGTCATTAAGCCCGTTCACGTTCAGAGTTACTATTGAAAGATAAGAATTTAGTGTCATCATGATACCTATTCAGTCCCTGTTTTTGTGGATTGTTACCTTGGACTTCCTCTTTCTTTTACAGAGTCCTCTTTAGTATTTCTTGCAGAGCCGGCTTGGTGGTCACATATTCTTTCAGTTTCTGCCTATCTTGGAAGCTCTTTATCTCTCCTTCTATTCTGAACGAGAGCCTTGCTGGATAAAGTATTCTTGGCTGCAGGTTCTTCTCATTTAGGACCCTGAATATATCCTGCCAGCCCTTTCTGGCCTGCCAGGTCTCTGTGGAGAGGTCTGCTCTTAATCTAATATTTCTTCCCATAAAAGTTAGAGATTTCTTGTCTCTTTCTGCTTTAAGGATCTTCTCTTTATCTTTGGAATTTTCAAGTTTCACTATTAAATGTCGAGGTGTTGAGTGGTTTGTATTGATTTTAGGGGGGGATCTCTTTATCTCCTGGATCTGAATTCCTGTTTCCCTTCTCAAGTTAGGAATGTTCTCAGCTATGATTTGTTCAAATACATATTCTGGACCTCTGTCCCTTTCGGCGCCCTCGGGAACCCCAATTACACGTAGATATTTCCTTCTGAGGTTGTCATTTATTTCCCTTAACCTATCCTAATTTATTTGAGTCTTCTTTTCATAACCAACAAAATGGTTGGTGTCATATCTTTTTTTTTTTTCTCTTTTTAAATATTTTTTACTGGAGTTCAATTTGCCAACATAAAGTATAACATCCAGTGCTCATCCCTTCAAGAGCCCCCCTCAGTGTCCCTCACACTGTCCCCCCGTCCCCCGCCCGCCTCCCCTTCCACTACATCTTGTTCATTTCCCAGAGCTAGGAGTCTCCAATGTTCTGTCACCCTCACTGATATTTCCCACTCACTTTCTCTCTTTTCCCCTCTAATTCCTTTCACTGTTTTTTATATTCCTCGAATGAATGAAACCATATAATGATTGTCCTTCTCTGATTGACTTACTTTACTCAGCATTATGCCCTCCAGCTCCATCCATGTTGTAGCAAATGGTGGGTAATTGTCGTTTCTAATGGCTGAGTAATATTCCATTGTATACATAAACCACATCTTCTTTATCCATTCATCTTTTGATGGACACTGAGGATCCTTCCACAGTTTGGCTATTGTGGACATTGCTGCTATGAACATTGGGGTGCAGGTGTCTTGCCTTTTCACTGCATCTGGATCTTTGGGATAAATCCCCAGTTGTGCAATTGCTGGGTCTTGAGCAGTTCTATTTTTAACTCTTTGAGGAACCTCCACACAGTTTTCCAGCATGGCTGTACCAGTTCACATTCCCACCAACAGTGCAAGAGGGTGCCCCTTTCTCCATATCCTCTCCAACATTTGTTGTTTCCTGTCTGGTTAATTGTCCTCATTCTCACTGGTGTGATGTGGTATCTCATTGTGGTTTGGATTTGTATTTCCCTGATGCCAAGTGATGCAGGGCATTTTCTCATGTGCTTGTTAGCCATGTCTATGTCTTCTTTGATGAAATTTCTTTTCGTGTCTTTTGCCCACTTCATGATTGGATTGTTTGTTCTTGAGTGGCGAGTTCAATAAGTTCCTTATAGATCTTGGATACTAGCTCGTTATCTGATAGGTCATTTACAAATATCTTTTCCCATTCTGTAGGTTGTCTTGTAGTTTTGTTTACTATTTATTTTGCTGTGCAGAAGCTTCTTCTTTTGATGAAGTCTCAGTCATTCATTTTTGCTTTTGTTTCTCTTGCCTTTATAGATGCATCTTGCAACAAGTTGCTGTGGCCAAGTTCTAAAAGGGTGTTGTCTGTGTTCTCCTCTAGGATGTTGATGGATTCCTGTCTCACATTTAGATCTTCCATCCATTTTGAGTTTATCTTTGTGTATGGTGTAAGAGAATGTTCTAGTTTCATTCTTCTGCATGTGGATGTCCAATTTTCCCAGCACCATTTATTGAAGAGACTGTCTTTTTTCCAGTGGATAGTCTTTCCTGCTTTTTCAATTATTAGTTGACCATAGAGTTGAGGGCCCATTTCTGGGTTGTCTATTTTGTTCCTTTGATCTATGTGTCTGTTTTTGTGCCAGTACCACACCTTCTGATGATTACAGCTTTTGTAATAGAGCTTGAAATCCGGCATTTGATGCCCCCAGCTCTGGTTTTCTTTTTCAATATTCCCCTGGCTCTTTGGGGTCTTTTCTGGTTCCCCACAAATCTTAAGATTATTTGTTCCAACTCTATCATACCAAAATACCAAAATATTCATGGTATTTTGATAGGAATTGCATGGTACATCTAAATTGCCCTGGGTAAGAGTGACATTTTCACGATATTAATTCTTCTAATCCATGAATATGGAATATTTTTTCATCTCTTTGTGTCTTCCTCAATTTCTTTCAGAAGTGTTCTGTAGTTTTCAGGGTATAGATTGTTTACCTCTTTGGTTAGATTTATTCCTAGGTATCTTATGCTTTTGGGTGCAATTGAAAATAGGATGACTCCTAAATTTCTCTTTCTTAAGTCGCATTGTTAGTGTATAGAAATGCCACTGAATTCTGTGCATTGATTTTGTATCCTGCGGCATTGCCGAATTCCTGTATGAATTCTAGCAATCTTGGGTAATCTATGTACATTATCATGCCATCTGCAAAGAGGGAGAGTTTGACTTCTTTGTCACTTTGAATGCTTTTCATTTCTTTTTGTTGTCTGATAGCCGAGGCTAGGACTTCTAGTACTGTGTTGAATAACAGTAGTGAGAGTGGACATCCCTGCCGTGTTCCTGTTCTTAGGGGAAAGTCTCTCAGTTTTTCCCATTTGAGAATATTTGCTGTGGACTCTTCATAGATGGCTTTTAAGATGCTAAGGAATGGTCCCTCTAACCCTACACTGAAGAGTTTTGATCAGGAATGGATGCTGTATTTTATCAAATTCTTTCTCTCCATCTATTAAGTGAATCATATGGTTGTTTTTTTTTCTTACTGATGTGATCTATCACATTGATTGTTTTATGAGTGATGAACCAACCTTGCATCCCAGGGATAAATCCCACTTGGTCATGGTGAATAATGTTAATGTATTGTTGGATCCTGTTTGCTAGTATCTTGTTGAGAATTTTTGCATCTGTGTTCATCAGAGAAATTGGTCTATAATTCTCCTTTTTGGTGGAATATTTGTCTGGTTTTGGAATCAAGGTGATGCTGGCCTCATAGAACGTGTTTGGAAGTATTCTGTCCTTTTCTATCCTGCAGAACAGCTTTAGTACAATAGGTATTGTTTCTTCTTTAAACGTTAATAGAATTCCCCTGGGAAGCCTTCTGACCCTGGACTTTTGTGTCTTGGGAGGTTTTTGATGACTGTTTCAATTTCCTCACTGATTATTGGCTGAAAGGTTTTCTATTTCTTCATGTTCAAGTTTTGGTAATTTGTGGGTTTCCAGAAATGCATCCATTTCTTCTAGATTGCCTTATTTATTGGCATATAGGTGCTCATAATCCAGTTTTAAAATCATTTGTATTTTTTGGTATTGGTTGTGATCTCTCCTCTTTCATTGATGATTTTCTTAAATATATTTTTTAAGATTTTATTTATTCACAGACAACACACACACACAGAGAGAGAGAGAGAGAGAGAGAGAGAGAGAGAGAGAGTCAGAGACACAGGGAGTGGGAGAAGCAGGCTTCATGCGGGGAGCCCGACATGGAACTTGATCCCGGGTCTCCAGCATCAGGACCTGGACTGAAGGCGGTGCTAAACCGCTAAGCCATTCGGGCTGCCCCATTCATGATTTTCTTAATTGAGTCATTTTCTTTTTAATAAGGCTGGCTAATGGTTTATCTATCTTATTAATTCTTTCAAATAACCAACTCCTGGTTTTGTTGATCTGTTCTACAGTTCTTCCAGTCTCTATTTCATTGAGTTTTGCTCAAATCATTATTAACTCTCTTCTGCTTGGTGTAGGTTTTATTGGCTGTTCTTTCCCCAGTTCCTTTAGGTGCAAGGTTAGCTTATGTATGTGAGTTTTTTCCAATTTTTTGAGGGACGCTTGTATTGCGATGTATTTCCCTCTTTGTGCTGCATTTGCTGTATCCCAAAGATTTTGAATTGTATTTTCATCTTCATTAGTTTCCATGAATCTGTTTTATTCTTCTCTAATTTCCTGGTAGACTCTTTAATCTTTTAGCAGGATGCTCTTTAACCTCCACGTGTTTGAGTTCCTTTCAAATTTCTTCTTGTGATTGAGTTCTAATTTCAAAGCATTGTGGTCTGAAAATATGCAGGGGACAATCCCTATCTCTTATCCATTGGGACCTGATTTGTGACCCAGTATGTGTTCTATTCTGGATAAAGGTCCATGTTCATTTGAGAAGAATGTGTTCAGTTGCGTTTGGATGCAAAGTTCTGTATATATCTTTGAAATCCATCTGATCCTGCATATCATTTAAAGCTCTTGTTTCTTTGGTGATGTTGTGCTTAGAAAGTCTGTTTTGCAGAAAGTGCCATGTTGATGTCTCCCAGTATTAGTTTATTATTATCTAAGTATGACTTTACTTTGGTTATTAATTGATTGATATACCTGGCAGCTCCCACATTAGAGTCATAAATATTCATGATTGTTAGGTCCTCTTGTTGGATAGATCCTTTAAGTATGATAAAGTGTTGCTCTTCATTTCTTACTACAGTCTTTGGGATAAACTTTAATTTATCTGATATGAGGATTGCTACCCCAGCTTTCTTTTGAGGACCATTTGAAAGGTAAATGGTTCTCCACACCTTCATTTTCAGGCTGCAGGTGTCCTTAGGTCTACAATGAGTCTCTTGTACCTATCAAATAGATGGGTCTTGCTTTTTATCCAAAAGATACCTTGCATCTTTTGATGGGATCATTTATCTTTCTTACATTCAGAGTAACTATTGAAAGATATGAATTTAGTGTCATCATAATAACTATTCAGTCCCTCTTTTTCTCGATTATTTCTTTTGGCTTCCTCTTTCTTTTACAAGGTTAGCCTTAATATTTCTTGCAGAGCTGGTTTGGTGGTCACATATTCTTTCAGTTTATGCCTATCCTGGAAGTTCTTTATTTCTCCTTCTATTCTGAATGAGAGCCTGGCTGAATAGAGTATTCTTGGCTGCATGTTCTTCTCATTTAGGACCCTGAATATATCCTGCCAGCCCTTTATGGCCTGCCAGGTCTCTGTGGAGAGGTCTGCTGTGAATCTAATATTTCTCTCCATGTAAGTTAAGAATCTCTTTTTTCTTGCTGCTTTAAGGATCTTCTCTTTATCTTTGGAATTTGCAAGTTTCACTTTTAAATATTGAGGTGCTGAATGTTTTTTTATTGAAATTGGTGGGGGAACTCTCTATCTCCTGGTTCTGAATGCCTATTTCCCTCCTCAAATTAAGAAAGTTTTCAGCTATGATTTGTTCAAATATTTTCTGGCCTTATGTCCCTCTTGGTGCTCTCTGGAACCCCAATTATATGTAGATTATACCTTCTGAGGCTATCATTTATTTCCCTTAACCTTTCCTCATGTTCTTTTAACTGTTTTTCTCTTTTTTCCTCAATTTCCTTCCTTACCATCAATTTGTCTTCTGTGTCACTCACTCTTTCTTTCACCTCATTAACCCTTGTTGTTATGATCTCCAGTTTGGATTGCATCCCATTTAATTGATTTTTAATTTCAGCTGGTTGGATCTAAATTCTTCAGTCATGAAGTCTCCTGAATCCTTTATGCTTTTTTCCAGAGCCACCAGTCATTTATAATTGTGCTTCTGAATTGACTTTCTGAAATTGAGTTGTAATCCATATTATGTACCTCTGTGGCAGAAAGTACTGTTTCTGATTCTTTCTTTTGTGGTGAGTCCTTCCTTCTAGTCATTTTGCTCAGTAAAGAGTGGCTGTGGGAGCAGGCTGAGTCCAGAATATCAACCATGACCTTAGTAAATTTCACCCTAGAAGATTCTTGTTAGAAGCAAAAACTCTTTCTCTGTAACATTCCAGCTGTTGTCTCTTTAAATCTCAGGTGGAATTTTTAGGTGTTCAGGATGGTTTGAACATTATCTAGATAAGTTGGTGGGGCCCAGGGAGTTGAGGACCCTACTCCTCCCCCATCTTGACCCACCTCCTTAAGGTCTGTTGGTGTCATATCTAAGAATTTTTACCAAACCATGGTCATGATGATTTTCTACTATGATTCATTTTAAGTTTTATATTTTTATTTCTTTTTTTTTTATTTTTAAAATTTATTTATGATAGTCACAGAGAGAGAGAGAGAGGGAGAGGCAGAGACAGGCAGAGGGAGAAGCAGGCTCCATGCACCGGGAGCCCTATGTGGGACTCGATCCCGGGTCTCCAGGATCGCGCCCTGGGCCAAAGGCAGGCGCCAAACTGCTGCGCATCCCCTATTTTTATTTCTTTAATCCATCCTGAGTTAGTTTCTGTATATAGTGTGAAGGAGTGGTTCAACTTCCTATGTTTTGCTTGTGGCTATCCTATTTTCCCAGCACCATTTGTTGAAATTTACATCTTTGCTTTTATAAAAAAAACTTCCAACAATTTTTCAGAGTACTTATACTATTTTAGATTCCTACCAGCAATGTCTGAGAGATCTAGGTGTTCTGTAACCTGGTGAGTAATTTGTTAGCATGACTATTTTTATTTTAGATGATCTACCAGGAAAACTTGAGTTTACATAATGGCAAGTGATGTTGAATATATTTTTCTATGTTTACTTGCCATGAATATCTCCTCTCTGGTGAAATGTGTCTGCGTTCTTTTTTCCATTCTCTAAATATCTGTTTGTTTGTTTTCTGTTGAGTTTTGAGTTGCTTTTTTGTGTTCTAGATATAAGACTTTTGTCATATATTTTGGCATAAACTTTCTCCTGGTCTGAGACATTTATTCATCTGTTCATAAGGCTTTTTCATAAAACAAAAGTTTAATTTTGTTTAAAAAGGCATTAAAGTTTTTAAATTCTAATGTGGATCTTGCTTTTGGTATTATATCTAATAACATTTGATTTAGATCTCAAATATTTTCCTCACATTTTCTTCTAAAATTCTAATAGGTTTTTTTTTGTTGTTGTTTTGTTTTGTTTTTGAAAGAAAGAGAGAGTGTGTATGAGAGAGACTGGGGAGAAGAGCAGAAGGAGCAAGAAAAAGATAATCTTAAACAGGCTGTGTGGATCCCAGTGTGTATCCTTACCTGGGGGCTTCATCTCATGACCCTGAGATCATAAAGTGAGCCAAAATCAAGTGAGATGCCTAACCAACTGAGCCACTCAGGAGCCCCTAAACTTTTTATACTTTTACACTTAAATGCATTTAAAATTAATTTTTATCCATGACATAAAGTTTAGGTTAGTTTATTTGTTTTGCTTGTATCCAATTGTCCCTATACCTGGTGTTGGAAAGGCTATCATTCCTACATTGATTTGCTTTTGCCACTTTGTCAAAATTTACTCAGACATACCTGAATCTGTCTCTCAGGTCTCTATTATGTTTTACTTTTTTATATTTCTTCTGTCTTCTTATATCTCACTGTCCTAATTACTAAACCTATACAGTAAATCTCAACATTGGGGAAGGTGCTTCCTCCCACTTTAGTTTTTTGTTATTTATTTATTTATTTATTTATTTATTTATTTATTTATTTAATAAATTTATTTTTTATTGGTGTTCAATTGACCAACATATAGAATAACACCCAGTGCTCATCCCATCAAGTGCCTCCCTCATTACCTGTCACCCAGTCACCCCCCCACCCACTTCCCCTTCCACCACCCCTAGTTTGTTTCCCAGAGTTAGGAGTCTTTCATATTCTGTCTCCCTCTCTGATTTTTCCCACTCATTTTTCTCTTTCCCCTTTATTCCCTTTCACCATTTTTTATATTCCCCAAATGAATGAGACCATATAATGTTTATCCTTCTCCGATTGACTTATTTCATTCAGCATAATACCCTCCAGTTCCATCCACGTCGAAGCAAATGGTGGGTATTTGTCGTTTCTAATGGCTGAGTAATATTCCATTGTATACATAAACCACATCTTCTCTATCCATTTATCTTTCGATGGACACTGAGGCTTCTTTGGCCATTGTGGACATTGCTGCTATAAACATTGGGGTGCAGGTGTCCCGGCGTTTCATTGCATCTGGATCTTTGGGGTAAATCCCCAGCAGTGCAATTGCTGGGTCGTAGGGCAGATCTATTTTTAACTCTTTGAGGAACCTCCACACAGTTTTCCAGAGTGGCTGTACCAGTTCACATTCCCACCAACAGTGCAAGAGGGTGCCCCTTTCTCCACATCCTCTCCAACATTTGTGGCTTCCTACCTTGTTAATTTTCCCCATTCTCACTGGTCTGAGACGGTATCTCATTGTGGTTTTGATTTGTATTTCCCTGATGGCAAGTGATTCAGAGCATTTTCTCATGTGCTTGTTGGCCATGTCTATGTCTTCCTCTGTGGGATTTCTCTTCATATCTTTTGCCCATTTCATGATTGGATTGTTTATTTCTTTGCTGTTGAGCTTAATAAGTTCTTTATAGATCTTGGAAACTAGCCCTTTATCTGATAGGTCATTTGCAAATATCTTCTCCCATTCTGTAGGTTGTCTTTTAGGTTTGTTGACTATATCTTTTGCTGTGGAAAAGCAGGAAAACCATAGCTGGGGGCATCACAATGCCAGATTTCAGGTTGTAGTACAAAACTGTGGTCATCAAGACAGTGTGGTACTGGCACAAAAACAGACACATAGATCAATGGAACAGAGTAGAGAATCCAGAAGTGGACCCTCAACTTTATGGTCAACTAATATTCGACAAAGCAGGAAAGACTATCCACTGGAAAAAAAGACTTCAATAAATGGTTCTGGGAAAATTGGACATCCACATGCAGAAGAATGAAACTGGACCACTCTCTTACACCATACACAAAGATAAACTCAAAATGGATGAAAGATCTAAATGTGAGACAAGATTCCATCAAAATCCTAGAGGAGAACACAGGCGACACCCTTTTTGAACTTGGCCACAGTAACTTCTTGCAAGATACTTCCATGAAGGCAAGAGAAACAAAAGCAAAAATGAACTATTGGGACTTCATCAAGATAAGAAGCTTTTGTTTATTTATTTTTAATTATTCAAGTTCTTTTGACTTTTCACATAAACTTTAGAATAAGCTTGTCTATATCTACAAAAGAAACTTGCTGGAATTTTGATAGAAACTATGAAAAATTGATGATGTCTTTAACATTTTTGAGTCTTACAATCCAGGGATCTGTTGTGCCCCTCCATTTATTTAGATAATTCTTGAGTTCTTTAGTTGGTCTGTAACTTTTGGCATGCCAATTCTATACATGTCTTGTTAGACTTATACCTAGATATTTCTCTTTTTTAATCACTTTTTGGACTGATTATAAAAAGCATTGTTGTAAATTTTTGTTTCCACATGTTCACTACTAGTAGGTAAAAATGAGATTGATTTATGTGTTAATCTTATATCTTTTGTCTTTCCTATGCTTACTTACCAGTTTTGTAAAGTTTTTTTTCCTAGATTCTTTAGAATTTTGTATGTAGGCAATTAAACAGTTTTCTTGTATAATTTCTAATCTGTGACTCTGATATTGTATTTTTCATTGTGTTCTTTATTATAAAATATGATGTGAGATGCAGGTTTTCATACATACTGTTTATCAAATTGAGGATGTTTTTCTGACTTCCTAATTTACTAACAGTTTCTATTACTAGTGTTTTGTTTAAAATTTTTGTAAAAAATTTGTAAAGATTTTATTTAAAAGTTTTTTTTGCATTAATTGCTATGATCATGTGATTTTTCTTCTTCAGCCTATTGATATGATGGATTACATTGATTTATTTTTAAATGTTGACCTATTGCTAGAATGAGTCCCACTTCATAGTACTTTATTTGTTGTCATGTTTTATAAATTGCTGATTCAATTTTCTATTTTTAAAAATTGTGGTAAAAACACATAATACACAAAATTTACCATTTTATATAGTAAACTTTAGTGGCATAAAATGCAGTTACACTGTTCAGCAATCAATTTCTGTATTTTCATTCTTGAGAAACTAAAACTCTATACCCATTAAAAACAACTTCCTATTTCCCCCAACATCCCCTGTCCATGACAACCACCACTGTATGTTCCATCATTATGAATCTGACTACCTTAGATACTTCTATAAGTAGAATTGGACAGTATTTATCTTTTCACTGGCTCATTTCACTTAGCATTATGTCCTCAAGATTCCAACATAAGGTAGCATGTGTGAATTCTCTTCCTTTTGAGACTGAATAATATTTCATTGCATATGAATACCACATTTTGTTTATCCATCCATTTGTCAATGGACATGTGGGTTGCTTTCATCTTTTTTAAATTCTTTGGGGTATATAAGTAATAAAATTGCTGGATCACATGGTAATTTAATTTTTAATTTTTTGAGGAATGTCCATATTCTTTTCCAAAGTGACTGACCATTTTACATTTCCATCAACAGTACAAAAGAGTTTCACTTTCTTTATATCCTTGCTACTATTTTAAAAAATCTATTGTTTAATTATAGTTGTTGTACAATGTTATATTAGTTTCATGTATACAACATAGTGATTTGAGAATTTTGTACATTACTCATTGTTCACTGTAACTGTTCACCATCTGTCACCATACAATGTTATTATAACATTATTGACTGTATTCCCTATACTGTACTTTTCATCTCATAACTCATTTATTTTATGACCAGAAATTTGTACCTTTTAATCCCCTCTATACCTATATGGCTAATGCCCTCACCTACCACTCCTCCAGCAACCTTGGTTTATTTTCTGTACTCAAGAGCTTGCTGATTTTTTTTATTTGTTTGTTTATTTATTTCTTTTAGATTGCACATCTAAGTGAAGTCTTATGGCATTTTTCTTTACCTTATTGGTAAAGTGGCTTATTTCACTTAGAATAAACTCTGTAACTTTATGCATAATGTTGCAAGTAGCAAGAATTCATTACTTTTTTGTGGCTGAATAATATATATATACCACATCTTTATCCATTCATTTATTAATAGACACTTGGATTTCTTTTTTATCTTAGCTATTGTAAATAAGTATTGCAGTAAACATAGGAGTCATATATCTTCTTGAAATAGTGGTTTCATTTTCTTTGTTTTTTCAATAAATGATGTTGGGAAAACTGGACAGCTATATGCAAAAGAATGAAACTGGATCACTTTCTTACACCATACGCAAAGATAAAATCAGAATGGATTAAAGACCTAAAGGTGAGATCTGGAATCATAAAACTCCTAAAAGAAAATACAGGCAGTAATCTCTTGGACATTGGCTTAGCAACATATTTATAGATATGTCTTCTCAGGCAAGGGAAACAACAAAAGCAAAAATAAACTATTAGGATAACATCAAAATAAAAAGCTTTTGTACAGCAGAGGATTCCATCAACAGAGCAAAACCTAGGGAATGGGAGAAGATATTTACAAATGATATATCCAATAAGGAGTTCATATCCAAAGTATGCAAAGAACTTTTAAACTCAACACCAAAAATAAAATCCAATTTTAAAAATTAGCAGAAGATCTGACTATATTTTTCCAAAGATAGACAGATGGCCAACAGACACATGAAAAGATGCTCAACAATCATCAGGAAAATATAAATCAAAACTATAATGAGGTAATACTTCACACCAGTGAAAATGGCTAATATCAAAAAGACACGAAATAAATGTTGGTGAGGATGTGGAGAAAAGAAAACTGTCACACACTGTTGGTGAGAATGTAAATTGGTGCAGCCACATGTGCAATCCATGAAGTCTTGATTCAGTTAGCCTAGTGTCAACTTATCATTGGATAAATATCTCCTAATACCTTGAACCAACAAGAATTCTAGCGTTTGCTGAAGCTCTGTGGGCTAAGTTGGGGGGAGGGTGTTGTGGAATGCTTTCAGTGCTTCCCCAGACAGTTTAAAACACTTCACTGTTCTTTCACTCAACCTTCACTCTACACTTCCTGCTTGCACAGATCTTCAAGAAAAGCCAGAGGTAAGACAATAAGATTCAAAGTACTGTACTAATATCTTTTTGCCTACATTTTTCTCTTAAGGATTTTTTTGCCAGCCTCTTGCTTGCTTGTTCTCACTGCCTCAGGCAACTGGGATGTTAAACAATTGTGACTAGTAGTTATCTGCTTGAAAAGCTGCTTTTAATATTTCTTGCTAGGTGGATCTTCTGACATTGTATACCCTAATTTTTTGCCAGCAAATCTTGATTTCTCCTCCTTTTTTTCTATCATACAGATATTTTTTAGCTAAACATTTTCATTTTGAGATGATTGTAGATTCACATGCAGTTGTATGAAATAATTTGGAATCTTCATGTGCCCTTTACCATCTCCCTCAGTAGTAATGTCTCACAAAAGCATAGCACAAAAAGGAAATCAGGACATTGACATTGATACAGTCAAGATACAGAACATTTCCATCCTCACGGGTATCCTTTGTGCTGTACTTGTCCTTTTATGACTGCATTCACTTCTGCCCTGTCCTTAACCCCTGGCAACTATTAACTTGTTCTCTATTTTTGTAATTTTGTCATTTCAAGGTTATATAAGTGGAGTCATACAGTATGTAAGCTTCTTAGATTGGCTTTTTTTTCAATCAGGATAATTCTTTGAGATTCATCCAGGTTGTTGCATGACTTGTGCCCTTAATAAGTAAGTCATGTTTAAAAAAATAAGTAAGTCATGTTTATATTGTACTATCCATTCCCATAACATAAATCAACAAACTAAGCTCACGAATTTGAGGCGGTGAGAAAAAAATAAGGGGAAGTTGGGCATTCTTTGAACCTCACATGGAAGAGAAAAGGAGTGGTCTTTCTCTTTCTGGGCCTTTCTTTTTTTTTTTTTTTTTTTTTGAGCATTCTAATGCAGAATGATTTTACAGTGCTGTATAGCTATAGCTTACATCTTTCCTCAAGCTCCAGCTCAGTTAAGGACTAGGATTTTGTGTCATAAGTCATTTCTTTGAAGAAAAAGGCAAATTATTATGACTTCTTTTAAGAAAGTAAAAATTAGGGGCACCTGGGTAGTTCAGTTGTTTAAGCATCCACCTTTGGCTCATCTTGAAGTCCTGAGCCTCTCATCAGGCTCCCTGATTAGCAGGGAGTCTGCTTCTCCCTCTCCGTCTACAACTCACTAACCTCTGCTCATTGTTCTCTTTCTCTCAAACAAATAAAATCTTCAAAAAAAAGTAAAAATTAAGCAGTTTTTTTTCAATGTTTATTACTCTAAATTCAATCTTGCATATCCAATTACAAACAATATATTTACTTTTTGGAAAAATATCACAGTAGAATAATCACTGTTTGTTTCCTGCTTATTGCAAATCACTGTGAATATGAATATAATTAATTGCAAAGATATTTTTAATATTTTATCTAAATTTCTTTTGCATTATTCTTTTCAAGTCAAAGTAAACAAAGTGAAAATATGCATAAATCCCTTGAGAACAAATACCAAATGAGGCAATAAATAGATTATAAATAATAGCTTATCTACATTAGCATTGTTTAGGGGAAAAAAAAGTTTTGCAAATAATGCACACTTATGGGAAATTTGTGTTTATAATAATTTATATTTAAAGTATTCCAATCAACTTCTGTTATTCTTACACACTTCAAAGTTGTTATTAACTGAATAAAAACAGTGTAGAGTAAGATCTTGACCTAAGTTAATAAAGTTAGATGGGGGACAGCCAATTTTACTGAGGTTTAGAGATATTATAAAGAATTTTAAATTAATATGAGACATGCATATTTTATGGAGAAATAGATCATATTTTAAAAAGAAAAAGCAATTAACATATGTGTGCTAACATTAGAAATGAATTCTCACCTTTGATTAATGTAGCACAAGAAAATCCCTATCTTCAAATTGTGATTAGGGCTTAAATCACATTTGAGTAGATAATTTAAATGTTCACTTTCATATTTAATTGGGACCATATATTAAAAAATGCATTCAGATCAGTATATATAACTTGTGGTTGATTTTAAGATATAGGATGACAGAGGGAAGTGAGAATGTGAGTTCCAGCTGCTGAAATTTGCTAACAGAATAAAATCATTTCTTCATTCAATGCTATAATTTTGCACTTATACCTAACTAAAGATGGCCCCTTTTCATCTTTCCTTCAACTATTTTTTGGGGGTGGAAAGAAAGAATGAGATGACAATTTTTTCTATATTCCTATTTTTCTCCCAAATACTTTCAGTTAATTAATGTTCATTTTCAGAAGGACTAATTTGAATAAAGTCTCTACTAGGCATCTTTTAGGTGTCTGATTTATCCTACAAAATTAAATCTACACAGATAAAATGTGCAAGGTTGATTTTTTTAGAAATATTAATGCTCAGAATCTTTCTTATTATTGCTTATAAGTGGATGATAGCTATTTCAGCACTTAGTGGAAGTCAGTGACAAATACTATATTGAGTCAAATTTTTTATCCACAAGCATCTTAAAGTTTATGGAATAAGTATATATCATAATTTTAAAAAATCAAATGATCTAAATGTTTCATTTCTGACTCTTTCCCCTTGGAATAAGTTCATGTTGTCTTTCTGTTTCATGAGATTGCCGAAATTCTCACAATTTCTCCACTCTTCTATTCCATTCATCACCTAACCCCTCCTCACCCTTCAATATCCTTCCAGTCATCTCTGTGGACACCCCATTCCCTATTCTAGTGAAAAATGGGTTTCTGAACAACCAGAAGGATGTTTGTCTGAAGAAGGCCTCCTTCCAAACCTGAAAGAGGCCAAGACTCCGTTACTGAATATTTTGAGGGGCAGGATCCTACCATTTATTTTAAATAAACAAAACAAACATTTAAAAATGAAGAATTCAGGGATGCCTTGGTGGCTCAGTGGTTGAGCATTTGCCTTTGGCTCAGGTCATGATCCCAGAGTCCTGGGATGGAGTCCTGCATTGGGCTCCCCACAGGGAGCCCGCTTCTCCTTCTGCCTATTTCTGTCTCTGTCTCTGTCTCTGTCTTTCATGAATAAATATTTTTTTAAATGGAGAATTCAAAGGTAATCTAGGGACTACTGAGGAATTGTTATTAAAAAGATAAGTATTCATTTGGTTTAATTAATACCTTCAATCTCTGGATTTGTATCTCTTGCCTGGATGGCTGTGACCCAGTTACCAGCATCACAGAAACACTTTTTTGAGCAGTCACGTCCCACCTCAAAAACTTTGAGCACCTGTTGTTCTATAGGGGTTCCAACATTCTCAAGCTCAAATTCCTTTATTTTCAAGTAATTTCCTTGCTTTGTGTTTTCAGTCTCTTGAGCATCTTCTTCAATTGGATTCCTTCCTCTTTGTTCTTTGGAAATAGGTGTCATAGCCTTAAAAATAACAGAAATTCCCTTTCTAAGAACTTATCTAAATAATAAGAGATATGTATAGTTAAAGCTGCTCTCTGCAGAGAAATAGTGGAAATGACTTGAGTGTGCTGTAACATGCGACTGTTTAATAAAATAAAAGTTCAGCCCTTCAGTGGAATTCTCTACAGCCAAAGTTCTCACCTGGTGGTGATATTGCTCTCCCAGAGAATCAAATGTCTGCAGACATTTTTGATTCTTACAACTGGGTGGGGGATGCTAATCGTGTCAAGTGGTTTGAAGTTAAAGATGATGCTAAACATTCTAAAATTGAGATTTCTGAACCCTCAGAAAATTTCTCCTTAGCTGACATTCTCCTCCTTGAGAACACACCTAGGCTCTGGAAATAGCACCTCTCCCAGGTATTTTCAATGATCAGTTGTCTGATGGCTCCCAAAACTATTGCTCCTGTCCCTGCCTCTGCTTATGTTTCTCTCTGGCTTCAACACTTGGGTGTGGAGTGGGTAGTGTTTCCATCTCCTGTCCTCCTCACCTACAGTCTCCTATTGCACAAGGCTTGGCCATTCATTTCCACAGGTTCACTGACCTTTCTAGGGTTTCCCCCTTCTCTTTCATGTTCATTGATTCACATTTTGGTTATAATAAATGATGGTGGAAAGATGTTAGGGTTCAAGACCGATGGCCAAGAAAGAATTCTTGAAATGTCTTTGGTGCACAAAGGTGAGTTTATTAAAGCACAGGGACAGGACCCATGGGTAGAAAGAGCTGCACTGGGGTCATGAGGAGAGGCTGGTTATATACTTTCAAGTTGGGAGGGGTTAGGAAGAGTGTAAGTTTCTAAGGAATTTTGGAAGCAAAACTTCCAAGACCTTTAGGGGGGCTAGCTATTGTTGGGAAAAGGTCATTTATTACTGTCTAATAAAACCTTAGTTGTGAGACCCTTCAGATGTATACTGGTGGGTCGTGCCAACTTGTATCTTGGTTGGAGAGGGTGATAGAGATAAAATAAGTTTTCAAAGGAATTATTGTTAAAGTAGACTTACAGAATCCTGGGGGGTCGAGCTAAGATTGCCTTTTGTTCTTAGCAAAGTATTAACATCAAGGCAGCTGAATTCCTAGAGGCATGTCACCTTTTCTGCTTCAAGGACATGTCAGTGGGCTGTAAGTAGTAAGGAAATTTAATTTTTCTTTTGCCTTTGCTTCCCACATCAATACATACCAATAATCTCATTCCTGGGCCATCCATTCCTTTTCCATTTTCTATTTCCTGGCAGTCTGTGCCTTCCTTGAACATGCATTCTCTATGGTTATTCCCACTATCTCAGAAGGACCCACTACCTATGTCCTCTCTCTAACAGGTGAGTCTTGGCCCAAGTGTATTTCTCCTCCTCCTCCTCTTCCTCCTCCTCTTCCTCTTCCTCTTCCTCCTCCCCCTCCTCCTTTTTCTCCTTCTCCTTCTTCTTCTTCTTCTTCTTCTTCTTCTTCTTCTTCTTCTTCTTCTTCTTCTTCTTCTTCTTCTTCTTCTTGTAATTGGGCAGAAGTTCCCTCTCCTATTAGTTAACTGGTACTTGTCACTGAAGTGGAAGGGTTAGTGGACCTGGTAGGAGCTTGACAAGCAGCAGGCATTCCTTAGGGACCGTGTCCCCATTTTCTGGTGTCTGCCCTTGGGCTAGCACTCTTGCTCACTGGAGCCTCAGTTCTTGTGTAAAGACTCAGATTCATCCAATTTCCTGTGGAGATTTGTAAAGAATTAGATGACAAAGCAATTGTGAAAGGTCTTCAAGCTCAGGCGCTCAGGAAAGGAACTGATCCCCTCCATCCTGCTCAGTCTGCCACCTCTTCCTCACTGCTTCTCACACAATCTGGTGAGTCTAGGCAGGGTAAAGGTTCATTTCCCTGACTATGGGTCACTTTTCTCTCCAGAAACAATGTTCTTTGCCCCCTTATCTGTTAACAGACATGAAGTCAGGACTACCCTTTTGCTCTTGGAATCTCTCCCTTGTGTGCTGTTGTGATGTTAATGCTCCTCTTAAGAAAGGAATAACCAGGGTCACTAGCAACAGGTGACAAATACTCTTATAGGGAAAAATCATAAATAGTTGGAGCTGAAAGGGTTTGTGGTCACACCAACTATTCATAATTCCCAAGAGAAGTTTTCCACACTTCATCATGCTGCCCATGGCTTCCTCCCACCAGGGGATTATGCCCTCCCTTCCCCAGCTATACCCATCCTTCACCTTCTGATAGAAGCATTAGTACACTACAACCTGCACATGTTGGTCAGAGGGCCCCAGAGGGCAGCAGTGACTTTAACACTCGGCCAGTGTGAGTTCAAATCCCGCCTCTGCCTTTTTCTTTGAGAGTCCTTTTCTCATATGCAAAATGGGATAATAAAAAGCATATCTCACTAGAGCGATGGCAGAGTTAAGCTGGTGCCTGACCACTGGACACCAATATCCCATCCTCTGCCCAAAGTCAAACTGTGCAATAACAATACCTTGGCAAGACTGGCAGGCCTTTGGTACCAGGGAGAAGGCTCAGCACATGAAACAACCCCTGAATACATCTGAGATGGTGTGGTTTGGCTCCAACTGGAGATTGTGATTGTGAGCAAAATTAACTTCCTTTATTACACAGCATTGCATGCTCATAGCACAAGTGGAGGAAGTGAAACAGTCCCCACTTGGATGATTGTGCAGGGTGGATGCCTGAAAGTCAAGGAACTTCTGAGCACATCACTGGCTCTAACATGAGGCACTTCTGGCCCACACTGGAGGGAAAAATGCAAATGAAAGGAGGAGGTCTCCTGGAAACCAACCACATCCTGAGACACATAGTAGTGGAAAAAAGTCACATAGACTCAGGAAGCAAGCCTGGACAGGAGGACTCCCTTGATACTTTGCACCATAGTTCCTCCATCTACAGTGAGAGAGAGGGACTACCCAGAAACAAAAAGACAGTAACAAAGGCACTCTCTCCAGAAAGAACACCCAACCCTGACTCTGGGATGTGGTGGATAAAACGAGCTTCCACCCCAGCCAGAGACCCCTTTGCCCACCAGTCTCTGATCAAGTCTCCTCTGGTAGGCCTTTAGCCTCACATTAAGAATAGGCCCCTGGTAAGTTTTTAGAGAAGGAGTACATTAAGAAATAAATTAGTAAGTTTTTAAAACATGATTTTTACCTAAAATAAACCATTTTTCCTTTTTTAATCTAGAGAGAAAAACCTTAAGAAAAATTATGGCACAAATTGCAGCAATCTTTAAACTAAGTTTTATTGCACCATCGATTTCTGTTAAAAAAAAAAATCAAACCATTTAAGTCAGAGCCAGCAGGCAGCACACATGGATGTCAGTGTTCAGAGAAGCAGTTGCCATGACAACTTAAGGCTTTTCTCCAGAAGCCAAGCACCAGCTCAGGCTCAGTGGGCTGTTGCATGGGATGCCTCTATGAACACAAATGTTACACACACAGTTGAGGTTCTGAATGCATTGATAGTGCACATCTCATAACACACATAACTCTCATTATGCTGTCATTGGTTTTCTCCAGCACATCAATATGGTGAGTCTTTCTCCTTGGACAGGAACAATGGCTCAATTAATCACAAACTAATTTGTCTTTTGTCTAAATGTGAAGTACCTTTGCAATACTTTCACAGTGGCCAATGTGCCTTCTTGTCTTCTAGAGTCCTGATGTTTGACTAACCCCCCACTTTTCAGAACCTCACACCATAGTACCTACTGTGTTTTCACATACACATGGCGTCAAGCTTGTCAACCCTTTAACCTTTATTTCTTCTACCTGGTTTCTCTGTATCTTACTCCGTTTAGGCTTTCTCAGTTGTGTAGTGTCCTCTTTTTTCTGTTAAACTGATGAATATTAAAGAATAAATGGTTCAGCATGGTCTCTGCATCCTACCCTTCACCCTCAACTGCCTGGACCAGAGTTATTTGTACTTATAAAAGGGTATAATATCACCATCACTGAGAGATGGAGCCTACAGGTATGTTTAGCAAAACAAATGGAAGAGTTATTTAGACTTTTCAATAACTAGTATTTAGTGAAATTATAAATAGTACATAGGCAACTTTGTCTAGTCCACTTACATATAAGGCTGATTCCATTATTATTTGCACTAAAGGGGAAAGTATAGCTTTAAGGTAAAAAGAGACAGTTGGCAGATAGTAAGATTTAGTCCTTATATCACACCTGTATGTCAGAAGAAGGGCTTTGGTCACTGGTGTTTAGAATTGCAATGTGTCAAGTTGCTTTCCTGACAAATAGGTTGGAAAATTACTGACAAAAATTTATAGAATAGACTTGAAAAGCAAAGTTTTTTAATATATTTAAATCATCCAGGAGTCATGCATTTTAAGTGTTTGATTAAAAAAAAAACTTTGAAGATAATCTACTTTCCAGTTAACCTAAACAATACAGTATTACCATTCTGGATATAATAGTGGAGGCTGTCAAGAATATCAAGTGAGGCTTTATTCCCTTGAAGCTTTCATTTTCAGGAAAGAAATAACAGTACACTACTTCAATTTAGTACTTCAATTTAGTATATCTATAGACAACGGACACTTCCCTGTAAATCCTCTTTCTGTTAGAATACTCCTTCTCTCACATCTTTCTTCAGTATTCTTCAGAATAGCCTTTCAGTTAGACTACTCCAAAAAAGAAAGGATTTTTAATCTTAGAAAAAGAAACAATTATGCTCAATAATAAGTGAATGTGCTAAGGATCTTGTGGTTGACGTCTGATCTTATACTTTTTGCTCATTCAGAGAAGTTAAAGAGTCTTTTTTGTTTTTTGACTCCTGGATCCTGCCCTCTTTGAGGTTTTCCTTGACTGATTACAGTCTCTATTGTATCTTTTTGCTGTAATAAACTGTAACTGAGAGTAGAATGGCTTGACTGAGTTCTGTGAGTTCCAGTACATTATAAACCTGGGGATGGTCTTGGGGATTCCCAAACTTGCACTTGCTGTTCAGAGTAAGTGTGCTCTTGGAGACCCTCACATTTTGTGGTTTTGCGAAACTTAAAATACATTTATCAATGTCTGAGCAACTTTAATTTGTTCTTAAGTAAATGCAGAGTGAGATTTTTGAAAGGATTTGTCTTATTAAGTCCCCTAGAAGAATAGAATTGTGGTTGCATGATTGGTATGAAAATTTAGGCTTGGAATGTGCTATTTTTAGTAAGATAGATATAAATGTGTTATCGATTTTCTCCTTTATTCAATGTCTGAAATTTCAATTTGCTTAAAAATAAGAAAGACTCATTTCTTCATGTGAGCTTGGCTTAACAGTGAAGAAGCTAATAAACCTGTGATAAGTAAACCTTCACTCTGTCAACAGCAATAGTGGAGGATATAAAACAATCATGCTTTACCACAGGCTGAGTTTGTAGACATTTGAATACTAAATCCAAATATTCCAAAGACTCTTCCCCTGGAGGAAAACTTTATAATTTATGCAAAGAACAAGGGACATCTAAGTTATGTTCTAAGATGAGAGACCATCACCAAATACATCCCCTCCAGAAATAGCTGACCACTGAAAATGTGGATTGGGAAAAAAGAAAGACAAGCCATTTCTTTTGACTCTGCACATCTAATAACTGTGAAGGGCCTGTTTTGCTGATGCAAATGGGCATGAGAAGGAAAAAGAAATATTTTAACACTTGAAAAATAGCCCTTCAGGAGCCTATGTTCAACACAAGGATTTATGCTGAGGTTGGTCCTAATGGAAAATCCAGTTAAAGCCAAATTCATAAGCTAAAAAACACAAATGTGAAGTAGATCTCAGCATTGAAAAGACAGCAAAAGAAACCCATCCTTGAGAACTTCCCTGCTGCTCTTCTGGGTGTGGCTTGCACTACTCATACTTTTGGTCTCATAGATTTTCCAGGGACATTTAGAATCATGCCTGCCATATTATCATTAGAGCATAATGTTCTCTGAGAAATCCTGAATGACAACCAAGCATCTGATGTTTGGCTCCACCACCAGAGGAAATAAAATTCTATTATTTTAACACTTTCTCTTCTGGGAAGTGATCCCAATACATGACATAAATATGGTTTTCTATATAAGGTTTATGATAGTGTTATACAACAATATCATTTTAAAATTTTTCTTCATAGTGACTGGGTTTTAATCTCTTAATATTTGATGAGCGATAATTTTAAATCCTTCATCTTGATTCACCCACATTTAAGTACTCTCTATATGTGTAATCTTACCTGATCTTTACTCAAGCAATTTGAAGTATGCATTCTAAAATCCATTTTGCAGAAAAAGTATCTAAAATTTAATGAAAGTAATAATAGGCAGTATAGTTGCAAGAGTTTACTATCAGACAGTTTGTGTTCAAGTCCTGGCTTTCCTGTTTGGACCAGATATTTCATTCTTCTAAGTTTCTTTACTGATTTGTACCTTCTTCATAGGGCTATGATATAGTTTATCAAAATACAACATACAGTGAGCTTCACATAGTCTTGACACAGAGAAAATGCACAATAATATCTGTATCATTTTTATTGCTATTATTGCTAGGTATATGGTAACTGAGTGGACCTGGATCAATACCTAACACATGTCATTTACAAGACTTGGATTCAAAACCCTAGCTCTATGTCCAGTTCTCATTTCATTATTTGTTTTTTTTAAATGTCTTGTTTGCACAAATTGGGATTAAGTGCAGTGACTCAGAAGTTGATTAAACTTCATTTTTAAAAAACTTTTAAGGGTATCTGGATGGTTCAGTCAGTTAGGTATGTGCCTTCAGCTCAGGTCATGATCCCAGAGTCCTGGGATGGATCTCCATATTGGGCTCCCTGCTCAGCATTGAGTCTGCTTCTCTCTCTCCCTCTGCTACTCTCTTTCTCTCTCTCTCTCTCTCTCTCTCTCTCAAATAAATAAATAAAAATCTCTCTCTCTCTCTCAAATAAATAAATAAAAATCTTTAAAGAGTGACACCTAGGTGGCTTAGTAGTTGAGCATCTATCTTTGGGTCAGGGCATGATCCCGGGATCCTGGGATCGAGCCCCACATTGGGCTCCTGCATGTAGCCTGCTTCTCCCTCTGCCTATGTCTCTGCTCTCTCTGTCTCTCATGAATAAATAAATAAAATCTTAAAAAAACTTTAAAAAATAAAATAAAATAATTTATATGAGTATAGTGACACACAATGTTATGTTAATTTCCAGTATATAACTTAGTAATTTGACAAATTTATGTCTTATTAAGTCGTCTAGAAGAATAGAATTGTGGTTATATGATTGGTATGAAAATTTAAGAATTTTCTATGTTCACAAGTATAGTTACCATCTGCCCCATTACATCACAATTATAATATCATTGACTACTTTCCTTATGTTTTGTTTTTCATTCCCATTATTTACTCATTCCTTAACTGCTGTCTGTATCTCCCAGTCCCTTTCATTCATTTTTCCCAACCCCCCCATCCTTTCCCCTCTGGTAGCCACCAGTTTGTTCTCTATTCATAGTTCTGTTCCTGATTTTTGCTTATTCATTTTTTATATTCCATTTATGAGTGGAATCATCAACATTTTTCTTTCACAGTCTGACTTATTTCATTTAACATAATGTTCTCTAGGTCCATCCATGTTGTCTCAAATGCCACAATTTCATCTTTTTATGTCTGTAGAAATAACATTTCTTCATCTGTTTGTCTATCGATGGACACTTAAAATGCTCCCATGTGTTAGATATTGTAAATAATGCTGCAATAAATAGGATTGCATATATCTTTCAAAGTTAGTGTTTTCATTTTCCCTGGGTAAATGCCCATGGATCGAATGACATTTCTATTTTTAATATTTTGAAGAACCTTAAATTATTTTCCACAGTAGCTGCAGCAATTTTCATTCCCACCAATACCATAGGAGTGTTCCTTTTCCTCTATATCTTCACCAACACTGGTTATTTCTTGTCTTCTGATTTTGGCCATTCTAACAGGCATGAGGTGATATCTCACTGTGATTTTGATTTTCATTTCCCTGATTATTAGTGGTGTTGAGCATATTTTCATGTGTCTGTTGGCTGTCTGTATGTCTTCTTTGGAAAAATATCTATTCAGGACCTCTACCCATTTTTAATTGGACTGTTTGGAGCCTTTTTGGTATTGAGTTGTATAAGTTCTTTATAAATATTTGGATATTAGACCCTTATCAGATATACTACTTGCAAAAATCTTCCCTCATTCAGTAGGTTGCCTTTTTGTTTTCTTGATGGTTTTCTTTTCTGTGCTAAGGTTTTTTTCATTTTGATATAGTTACAGTAGTTTATTTTTGCTTTTATCTCCCTTGTCTTAGGAGATAAATCTAGAAAAATGTTACAATGGCTAATGTGAGAGAAACTACTGCATGCACTCTTTTCTAGGATTTTTATGGTCTCAGGTCTCACAGTTAGGTCTTTAATTCATTTTGAGTTTATTTTTATGCATAATGTTAGAAAGTGGTCCAGTTTCTTTTTTTTTTACATGTAGCTGTCTAGTTTTCTCAGCACCATTTATTGAAAACATTGTCTTTTCCTCATTGTATATTCTTGCCTCCTTTGTCATAGATAAATTGACCATAATATGGTCAAAATATGGGTTTATTTTGCGGATTCTTTTGGATTAGTTTGAGGAGAATAGGTATTAACTCTTATTTAAATGTTTGGTAGAATTCACTTCTGAATCCAGCTGGTCTTGGACTTTTATTTTTTGGTTGTTTTTGATCACCAATTCAGTTTTCATTCCCTATAGTCGGTCTGTTCAGATTTTCTATTTCTTGTTGGTTTCATTCTGGAAGATTGTATGTTTCTAGCAATTTATCCATTTTTCCTAGGTTGTCCAGTTTGTTGGCATATAACTTTTTAGTATTCTTTTATAACCTTTTGTATTTCTGCTATATTCATGTTACTTCTCTCTCATTTCTGATTTTATTGATTTGAGTCCTTTATATATTTTTCTTGATGAGTCTGGCTAAGGGTTTCTCAGTTTTATTTATTATTTCAAGAACCAGCTCTTAACTTTACTGATTTGTTAAAAGTGTTTTTAGTCTCATCATTTATTTCTGCTCTGACCTTTATTGCTTATTACTTCTTTTCTTCTACTCACCCTGGATTTTGTTTGTGGTTCTTTAAATTTCATTTTTATCTTAAGTAGATGGAAGAGAATTTGATTCTACTCATTTTCTTTTGATTCCTTTCTTTCTTAACCTTTATATACAAATATATTCCTAAGCATTTTCATAAATAAAGATTGATCTAGCCCATCCCCCTGGAGTGGCTTGTCATATTTAACTTCTCTGAAATTTAAAAGGCTTATGCAAATAAAACCTTAAAAAGTGAGTTTCAGGTTGGAGAGTAGGGCTTACATTTGGAAATTACTACCATGGAATGTGAAAACTACTACCATCTCCTGTGTTGCTCTTACTAAATATGAAAATATAGCTGAGATATATGATTAAGGGTACCTCTCTGTCATTCATACCAGAGATATATTCCCAACAGTTTTTTGTTTTCATCCTGGATCTATTACTTTTTGACCTGGGATGATTTAGCAGCGTAAACTAAACCTTAGCTCCCCTCTTTTTCACAAGAATTATTGACTAAGGGGACAAAGGGAGGGGGAGATAACTTAAAATGAGACCATGCATGATCATCTACCATTATGTTGACTCTGTTGTTATTTGGGGAATTTGTGTAATTTTCAAAAATAAAATATGTAAGATTCTGAATCCTTATTGTTCACTTTTCTTTGGGTTGGATCTACATTGTTTACCATACTATTTCCGAATTGGCCTGTCAGACAATGAGTTTGAAATAATCTTTGAAATAATAATCTGAGAATAAGTCTTTGAAATAATCAAAGACTAAATTGTGGGAGAAGGTCTTTACCACATTCCTACCTAATCCTTCTGGTTAACAAGAAGTGGTGGCATGTGATTTTAACTGTTCCTGACTGAATAAGTGAATAAGCAAACTAGCAAAGAATCTGAAACTGAGGGAAAATAAGATCCATTTAAATGATGTGTCAGTTCACAAATGGATTTCCTAAAACTAAAATAGCTACATGCCAACATTTTGTCTAAACCTCTCAATGTTTACAGCAATTCAGGGAGGAAAGTTGAATGTGAATTTGTGAAAATAAGCTTTTAAAAGTTCAGAAAATATTTTCATGGACAAAAAAGAAAAATAAGATAAACTTAATAAGATTCAACTAGATTTTTGCAGTCTAGAAATACAGATCATGTTTGAGTCTCCTAATATGATTACATTGATTAATTAGAGATTGAAATCTAGAAGAATTATTTTATCATAATAACACTTTCAAAAGAGAACTGAACAGGATTTGGAACTAAGTCATTTATATCATCATATTATTAAGAAAGAAGGAATAGCGATTACCTAGTCTAACCTTTTAATTTTCTAGATAAAGATGATTCATCCATTTTTGACTTTAGGTTACTGACATGGTAGTGAAGTCTTGGAGTCAAGACTTGGAGTCAAGTCTCCTATAACTTGATGCTCTGATGGCTAATTTTGAAATGTCTTTAATGAGATATAATGCATGTACTATAAGTTCCTTCTTTTAAAGTATACAATTTAAGAGGTTTTTTTAGTATATTCACAGAATTATGTGACTGTCATAACTATCTAATTTTAGTATGTTTTTATCACCTCCAAAATAAACCCCATACACATTAACTGTTACTCCCCATTTTCTCTTTCTCTCAGATCCTGGCATACACATTCTGTGCTTGGATTTGCTTATTTTGGATTTTCCTATAAATGGATAATAAGATATGTGGCTTTCTTTGACTGGCTTCTTTCACTGAGAATAATGTTTGCATAGTTTGTCCACATTGTAGCATGTATTAGTTTTGCATTCCTTTTGTTTGCAGAGTAATATTCCACTGTATGGTAGGTTATACTACAATTTGAAGACCTATTCTTCAAGTGATAGACATTTGGGGTTTTTTCACATTTTAACCATTGTGCTGTGAAAATTCATGTTCAAGTTTTTAAATACTTTATGTTTTCAATATTCTTGAGCCTGTACCTATGCGTGGAATTGCTAGGTCATAGTGTTTATATTTGAGGACCTTCCAATTTCCCACAGTGAATTCACCGTTTTACAATTCCCCTGGCAGTGTAAGAGTTTTCCAATTTCTCCACATTCAAAATAAAACTCTGATATTATCTTTTTTATTTTAGCTATCCTAGTAGATGGGAAGTGATATTTCATGATAATTTGATTTACAAGATATTAGAGAAATATCTAGTGATTTTGACCATATTTTTAAGTACTTGCTGGCCCTTTGTATATGTTCTTTGAAGATATGTCTACTCAGTCTATTTTTCAATTGCATTATTTGTGTATTGTTGAGTTATAAGATTTTTGAGATATTCTGGTTACAAGTCCCTTATCATGTTATGATATGAAATATTTTCTTGCATTCTGAGTTGTTTTTCCACTTATTTAATGGTATTCTTTTGTAATACAAGATTGTAAATTTTGAATAAAATTAATTAATAATTTTCTTTTGTTGCTTGTGCCTTTGGTGTAGTATCTAAGAAGTTCCTTGGGCACCTGGGTGGCTCAGTGATTGATCATCTGCTTTTGTCTCAGGTCATGATCCCTGGGTCCTTGGATTGAGTCCCTGCAATCCTCTGCCTATATCTCCCTCTGCCTATGTATCTACCTTTTTCTCTGTGTCTCTCATGAATAAATATATAAAATCATATTTTAAAAAATTAGAAGCTATTCCTAATAAAGCTCATGAAGTTCTATTTCTAAATTTTCTTCTCTGAATTTTATAGTATTAACTCTGACATCTAGATTTATGATCCTTTCTTAATGAATTTTTTCATATGGGAGAGGAAGGAATCTAATAATTTATTCTTTTTCATGTGCATAAACAATTGTCCCAGCAACATTTGTAGAAAAGACTTTTCTGTCACCAAGTGAAGTATTTTGGCATCCTTGCCAAAAATTAATTGACCATGTGTATGTATATAATTTGTGGACTCTCAATTTTATTTCGTTGGCCTACATGCCTATCCTTATGACAGACAGTACCACCCTATCTTGGTTACTGAAGCTATATGGGAAGTTTTGAAATATGAATCTCTGAGTCCTCCAGCTTTGTTCTTTTCCAAGATTATTATGTGTATTCTAGGTCCTTTGAATTTCTATATGAATTTTGGGATCAGTTGTCAATTTCTGGAAAATGCCATCTGGAAGTTTCTTAAATGGAATTGTTTTGTAATTTTCCTTTCTGACTGTTCATTAATGGCATATATAAACGTAACTTACTTTGGTATGTTGATCTTGGAAACTACAACTTTACTGAATTTATTTATTACATTTAATAGTTTTTCTGTGGGTTACTTGAGATTTTCTATATTTCATGTCATGTTATCTATACATAGTGATAGTTTTACTTCTTTCTTTTTGGTATGAATGCCTCATTTCATTTTCTTGTTTATTCCTGTATAGAAGTTCTTGGTCAGGTCTTAATATCAATGGTGAGAACAGATATCTTTGTGTTGTTCCTAGGGTTATGACAGTTTTTCAATATTCAGCATACTGTAAACTATGAGTTTTTTTATGATACCCTTTATCAGTTTGAGGAAGTTACCTGCTAACTAACCCTGTTGGTTATCTACTGTTATTATAAAAGAGTATCTGTTTTGATAATCTTTTTTTCTAAATCTATTAAGACCATCATGCTTTTTGTTCTTCATTATATTAACAATATGTAATATCTTGATTGATTTTCACATATTAAGCCAACCTTACATTTCTGCACTATCTAGAAGTACTTTATTATTCCCCTTGTGATCTCTTCTCTGATCTTTTTTATTATTTTATATATTTTATTTAAATTAAACTTGTCATCATAACACCCAGAGCTCATCTCATCATGTGCCATTTTAATGTGCCAGTTACCCCATTCCTCCATCCACCTCCCCTTCTGCAACCATTTGTTTGTTTCTCAGAGTTAGGAGTCCCTAAGGTTTGTCTTCCTCTCTAATTTTTCCCCACTCAGTTTCCCTCCTTCCCCTTAGGTCCCTTTCACTATTTCTTATATTACACATATGAGTGAAACCGTATGATAATTGTCTTTCTCCGATTGACTTATTTCACTCAGTTATATCCATGTTGAAGTAAACGGTAGGTATTCCTGATGGTTGAGAAATATTCCATTTTATATATTTACCTCTCTTATCCGTTCATCTGTTGAAGGACATCATGGCTCCATCCACAGTTTGGCTATTGTGGACATTGCTAATATGAACATTGAGGTGCAGGTGTCCTAGCATTTCACTACATCTGTATCTTTGGGGTAAATACCTAATAGTGCAATTGGTGGGTCAGAGGGTAGCTCTATTTTTAAAGTCTTGAGAAACATCCACATTACTTTCCAGAGTGGCTGCACCAGTTTGCATTTCCACCAACGGTACAACAGGGTTTTCCTTTCTCCACATCTTCACCAACATTTGTTATTTCCTTTCTTGTTAATTTTAGCCATTCTGATTGGTGTAAAGTGGTATCTCATTCTGGTTTTGATTTGTATTTCCCTGATGGCCAGTGATGCGGAGCATTTTCTCATGTGCTTGTTGGCCATGTCTATGTCTTCTTTGGAAAAATGTCTGTTCATGTCTTCTGCCCATATATTGATTGGATTGTTTGTTTCTTGGGTTTTGAGTTTGATAAGTTCCTTATAGATTTTGGATACTGGCCCTTTATCTGATATGCCATTTGGAGATATCTTCTCCCATTCTGTAGGTTGTCTTTTAGTTTGGTTGACTGTTTCTTTCATTGTGCAGAAGCTTTTTATCTTGATGAAGTCCCAATAGTTTATTTTTGCTTTTGTTTCCTTTGCCTTCATAGATGTATCTTGCAAGAAGTTGCTGTGGCCAAGTTCAAAAGGGTGTTGCCTGTGCTCTCCTCTAGGATTTTGATGGATGTTTGTCTCACATTTAGATTTTTGAACCATTTTGAGTTTATCTTTGTGTTGGTGTAAGAGAATGGTCTAGTTTCATTCTTCTGCACATGGCTGTCCAATTTCCCCAACACCATTTATTGAAGAGACTATTTTTTTCCAGTGGATATTCTTTCCTACTTTGTCAAAGATAAGTTGACCATAGAGTTGAGGGTCCATTTCTGGATTCTCTATTCTGTTCCATTGATCTACGTGTCTTTCTTTCTTTCTTTTTCTTTCTTTCTTTCTTTCTTTCTTTCTTTCTTTCTTTCTTTCTTTTCTTTCTTTCTTTCTTTCTTTCTTTCTTTCTTTCTTCTTTCTTTCTTTTCTTCTTTCTTTTTTTTTCTTTCTTTCTTCTTCTTTCTTTCTTTCTTCTTTCTTTTCTTTCTTTTTTGCCAGTACCACACTATTTTGATGGTCACAGATTTTTAATACAGCTTGAAATCAGGCATTGTGATCCCCCAGCTTTGGTTTTCTTTTTCAACATTCCTCTGGCTATTCAGGGTCTTTTCTGGTTCCATACAAATATTAAGATTATCTGTTCCAACTCTGTGAAGAAAGGGGATTGCTTTGAATGGTATTTTTATAGGGATTGCACTGAATATATAAATTGCCCTGGGTAGCATAGACATTTTCACAATATTTGTCATTCCAACCCATCAGTATGGAATGGTTTTCCATCTCTTTGTGTCTTCCTCAATTTCCTTCAGAAGTGTTCTGTTTTTAGGATACAGATTCTTTATGTCTTTGGCTAGGTATATTCATATGTATCTTATGGTTTGGAATGAAAATGTAAATGGGATTGATTCCCTAATTTCTCTTTCTTCAATCTCATTGTTAGTGTACAGAAATGCAACTGATTTCTGTGCATTAACTTTGTATACTGCCACATTGCCAAATTGCTGTATGATTTCTAGTCTTTTGGGTTTTCCACATAGAGTATTACATCATCTGCAAAGCAGGAGAGTTTGACTTCTTCTTTGCCAATTTGAATGCCTTTTATTTCTTTTTGTGTCTGATTGCTGAGGCTAGGGCTTCTAGTACTATGTTGAATAACAGTACTGAGAGTGGATATCCAAGTCATGTTCCTGACCTTAGGAGAAAAGCTCTCAGTTTTTCCTCATTGAGAATGATCATTGCTGTGGGCTTTTCAGAGATGGCTCTTATGATATGGAGGTCTGTTCCCTCTATCCCTACACTTTAAAGAATTTTGATCAGGTATGGATACTGTATTTTGTCAAATGCTTTCTCTGCATCTATTGAGAGGATCATATCATCCTCGTTTTTTCTTTTATTGATATGATCCATCATGTTGATTGTTTTACGCATATTGAGCCAACCTTGCATCCCAGGAATAAATCCCACTTGGATGTGGTAATTAATCCTGTTATTCTACTGTTGGATCCTATTGACTAGTATCTTGGTGAAAATTTTTGCATCTGTATTCATCAGGGATATTGGTCTAAAATTCTCCTTTTTGGTTGGAGTCTTTGTCTAGGTTTTGGGATCAAGGTAATGCTGGTCTCATAAATTGACTTTAGAAGTATTCCTTCTGCTTCTATCCTTTGAAACAGCTTTAGTAAAATAGGTGTTATTTCTTCCTTTATTGTTTGGTAGAATTCCTTTCGGAAGCCATCTGGCTTTGGACTTTTGTGTCTTGGGAGATTTTTGATGACTGCTTCAATTTCCTTGCTGCTTATTGGTCTGTTCAGGTTTTCTATTTATTCCTGTTTTCATTTTGGTAATTTCTAGGTTTTGAGGAATGCATCCATTTCTTTCAGATTGCCTAATTTGTTGGCTCATAATACTTTTTAAAAATCGTTTGTATTTCCTTGTTAGTGGTTGTGATCTCTCCTCTTTCATTCATGGTTTTATTAATTTAAGTCTCTTCTCTTTCTTTTCAATAAGTCTGGCCAGGGATTTATCTCTGTTATTAATTCTTTCAAATAACAAGCTCTTGGTTTCATTGTTCTGTTCTACAGTTATTCCAGTCTCTATTTCATTGAGTTCTACTCAAATATTTATTATTTCTCTTGTTATGCTTGTTTTAGGCTTTATTTGCTGTTCTTTTTCCAGTTCCTTTAGGTATACGGTTAGCTTGTGTATTTGCAATTCCCAATTTTTTGAGGGAGTCTTATATTGAGATGTATTCCCCTCTTCGGACCACCTTTGCTCCATCCCCAAGATTTTGAACAGTTATGCTTTCATTTTCATTAGTTTCCATAAATCTTTTTAATTCTTCTCTAATTTTTAAAAGATTTTATTATTTATTCACGATAGACACAGAGAAAGAGGCAGAGACATAGGCAGAGGGAGAAGTGGGCTCCTCACAGGGAGCCAAATGTGGGACTTGATCCCCGACCTGGGATCATGCCCTGAGCCAAAGGAAGATGCTCAACCACTGGGCCACCCAGGTGTCCCCTTCTCTAATTTTCTGGTTGACTCATTCATTTTTAGTAGGATTTTCTTTAACCTCCAAGTGTTTGGGTTCCTTCCAAATTTCTTCTTGTGATTGAGTTCTAGTTTCAAAGCATTGTGGTCTGAAAATATGCAGGGGACAAAACCAATCTTTTGGTATCCATTGAGACCTGATTTGTGACCCAGTATTTGGTATATTCTGGAGAAAGTTCCATGTACATTAGAGAAGAATGTGTATTCTGCTGCATTTGGATTCAGTATATATCTGTGAAATCCACTTGTTCCACTGTGTCATTCAAAGCCCTTGTTTATTTGGTGATGTTCTGCTTAGAAGATCTGTCCTTTGCTGAGAGTGCTGTGTTAAAGTCTCCTATTATTATCTATGTGTCTCTACTTTGTGTATTAATTGATTGATATAATTGGATGCTCCCATATTAGGGGCATAAATATTCATAATTGTTATGTATTCTTGTTGGATAGATCCTTTAGGTGTTATATAGTGTCACTCTTCATCTCTTATTATAGTCTTTGGTTTAAAATATAATTTATCTGAAATGAGGATTGCTACCTCAGTTTTCTTTTGAAGACCATTTGAATGGTAAATGGTTCTCCAGCCCCTCATTTTCAGTCTCAAGATGTCCTTATGTCTATAATGAGTCTCTTGTAGACAGCATACAGATGGGTTTTGCTGTTTTATCCAGTCTGATACCCTGTGTCTTTTGACTGGATAATTTAGTCCATCCACATTCAGAGTAACTATTGAAATATATGAATTTAGTGTCATAGTATTACCTATACAGTCCCTGTTTCTGAAGATTATTTCTTTGGGCTCCCTCTTCACCTACACTTATATTAATTCACCTACATTAATATTTCTTGCAGATCTTGTTTGGTGGTCACATATTCTTTCAGTTACTGTATATCCTGGAAGCTTGTTATCTCTCCTTCTATTCTGAATGACACTCTTTCTTCTCTGATCTTTTCATTACTTAGGAGTGTGTTGTTTAACTTACAAATATTTGTGAATTTCCCAAATTTACTCCTGTTATTGATTTATAATTTAATTCCATTGTGTTTGGATAACATACTTTGGGTAGTTTCAGTAGAGGAGAAGATGTATTCTGTTATTGTTTGGTGGAGATTTCTATAGATGTCTGTTAGTCTAATTAACATCTTAAAAATAGTATAGTTCAGATTAATATTGACTTAATTTCTACATTGTATAAGAGCTATATTCCAGTATAACTCCTTTCCTCACCCCACTTTTGTGCTATTAATTATATACAAATTATTTATCTATACATTATTAGACCATCAACAAATTTATAAAATTATTTATTTGTTTTTCTTTCAAATTAGAACAGAGTGTAACAAGAAAATTAAATTTTTTTTAAAAATTTTTTATTTATTTATGATAGGCACACAGTGAGAGAGAGAGAGAGAGAGAGGCAGAGACACAGGCAGAGGGAGAAGCAGGCTCCATGCACCGGAAGCCCGATGTGGGATTCGATCCTAGGTCTCCAGGATCGCGCCCTGGGCCAAAGGCAGGCGCCAAACCGCTGCGCCACCCAGGGATCCCCAGAAAATTAAATTTTTATTGTCTTTTTTAAAAAGATTTTTATTTATTTATTCATGAGAGACACACCCACAGAGAGAGAGAGAGAGAAAGAGACAGAGAGAGAGAGAGAGAGAGAGAGAGAGGCAGAGACATAGGCAGAAAGGCAGACTCCATGCAGGGAGCCTGATGTGGGACTTGATCCTAGGACTCCAGGATCACACCCTGGGCAGAAGGCAGGCACTTAACCGCTGAGCCACCCAGTTGTCCCTTTTACTGTTTTATATATATATATATATAAATTGTTTTGGTGTTCTTTATTTGTTTGTATGGATTCAAGTTATTGTCTAGCATTCTTTCATATGCTGAGATAGCTGAATTACATGTGTAATCTCTTTAAAGAACCTTCTGTGTGATTATTCTACTTCTGATCCTTAGAAGGAGGAAAAGAAAGTTTAGCCACACTCTTAGCTTTTTCTTCAGAACACACTTTCTTCACAGTGAATTTCCTAAATTTAGCATCTTTTGAGATCTGGAGAGCCTGACAATTTTTCATATCATGAAATCCTGGTTCTTTTTTAAATTACAGTTTATCTCTTCAATTTATCTCTTTCCTGTCACATTTTATTATAGGCAACAAGAGAAAACATTTTGTGCAGAAATATCCTTAGATAAACTTACATCTTTTGTTCATAAGTTCTGTCTGTATTTCATATAACTGTAGAACATGATTCTGCAAAAGTTTTTTTTTAATTTTTTTAATTTTTTTTATTTTTTGCAAAAGTTTTTTCTACTTTATAACAATGAGTCTCCTGGGCAGCCCCGGTGGCACAGCGGTTTAGCGCCGCCTGCAGCCCGGGGCGTGGTCCTGGAGACCCGGGATCAAGTCCCACGTCAGGCTCTCTGTGTGGTGCCTGCTTCTCCCTCTGCCTGTGTCTCTGCCTCTCTCTCTCTCTCTCTCTGTCTCTCTCTCTGTCTCTATGAATAAATAAAATAAAATCTTTAAAAAATTAAAAAAAGAACTTGTAATTAAAAAAAAAAAAACAATGAGTCTCCTACTTCCAGTTTTCAATGACACATTCCTCATTTCCCTTCTGAGCCCTCATCCCTGGTGCCTTTAGTATTAATATTTCTATCAACATGTGTTTATGACAATTTCAATATTCTTTAAGATAATATAAATTTTCTCTACCTTGGTTCTTACTTTGAATTCTCACTAGCAGAGCTGTTAATGTTTATTTATTTATACTGTCTTTTCAAGGAAATCTAGATTTTTTTTCTTTTTTTTTAATTTTTATTTATTCATGATAGTCACAGAGAGAGAGAGAGGCAGAGACACAGGCAGAGGGAGAAGCAGGCTCCATGCACCGGGAGCCCGACGTGGGATTCGATCCTGGGTCTCCAGGATCGCGCCCTGGGCCAAAGGCAGGTGCCAAACCGCTGCGCCACCCAGGGATCCCTAGAGTTTTTTTTCTATTGTAGCACTCAGAATGATGCTAACCTCTGTCCACTGCCCAAAGCCAGAACCCCATTTCCAGGTCTCAAAATCTTAGTCTCCTCTTGCTACTGTAACAATTACTACAAGCTTAGTGGCTTAAAAGAACACAGGACTGTTATAATACAGGTTTTGTGGTCAGAAGTCTAAAATAGATCTTGGCTAAAATCAAGGTGTCTGTAGACCTTTGTTTTCCACAGGCTGTAAGAGATTCCATTATTTACCTTTTCCAGCTTCATGAGGTCATCTGCATTCTTTTGTTCATGGCTACACTGGACCAACTTCTACTTCTATCATCACATCCTTCTCTGAATCTGATGCTCTTGCTTCCTTCTTATAAGAATCACTGTTCACATTAAGCCTACATTGAGCTCTGAACAATGCAAGATACTTATCCCCTCCAAGATGGTTAATCTCATCTGTGAATCCTTTTTTCTGTGTGAGTAACATATGCACAGGTTCTGGGAATTAGGGTGCAGGTATCTTTGAGAGTCATTACTTATCTTACTGAGACTCCCAAACAGAATAGACAGTGAAAATACTATGGTCGGGACTTATTGGAGAATCCCCACTACATTCTGACTCTTCTCATGCCTTCTAAGCTATTGGCTTTCACAGCTGTTGTGGTCAGAAACGCTTTGATTTTTCAAAGCTACCACAGATGTGAAAGTAGACAAGTCACAACACCACAAAGCATACTCTTCTTACTGAACTGTCAATATTTATCTGTGTAAATTCTCCTGGGATTGTTGTAGGGCTATGGTTAATTTCCAGAGTTCTGAAAAGATGAATGGTCTTGCCAATGTTCTCCTTGCTATTATGAAGTAGTGGCTTTGCAGAGATCCTTACTTTGTCATTTTAGAAGTATTACCACCCTGTCGTCTATTTTAAAATCCAATTAAACAATGAGTTTATCAAAATTATCTTATTAATTATTTTAGCATCCCCAATTCACCAGGTGCTGTGAAGCTGTACTTGGCTTTAGGGGTACTATTTCATGTGGTTGGGTATAGTTCAGATGGCAAAAATGTGCTCTATCATTGTGCTTTGGTAGATGCTGATTCAAACCTTCTGGGGAGCAGTGATCATAGATCAGTCACCATATCTTCAAATGTCCTAAAGATAAATATCAAGACCATCTGTGCCTTCCATACAAATACTAAAAACCTAAGATTAATGATTTTATAACAAATGTTTATTTCCCCAAAAATGTATAGACAACATAATTCTTATAGAACTGTATGTGAGCCTTTTTATTTATAAGACTTTTTTTCACCAGTTAGTTACCCATGTCAGTGCAGCTATGTGAAGTCTTCAATCTGACCCAGGAAATATATTTGCATAAGAAATTGCAGGCAGTTGATTTTTGGCCTAACTGAAGCTTTTTGATAAACATGAAAATTGATAGTGTAAGACTATAATTCACACACATAAACAGCCCAGAATAATGCATGATATATTAATGCAGATATTAACAGCAGGTTCAGTGAGAATGGTTTAAATTTGTGTTTATGGCTAGAAAAAGATGGAGACAATGAGCACTTAAGGATAATCATTTTGTCAAATAAAATTGTGAGAAATAACTTCTTTGAAAAATAGTAGAATTTAAATACAATGAAAAAGGAATATTTAAGTTGTTACACAGTCACACAGTGACTTGAACTGCAGTGCAAAGAGAGAAAGGTAGACAATACAAATATGGGTGGCTAGATAAATGATAGGTGATAGATAAATATGAAAGAATAAAGAAAATAATGAACAAAAGAGAGGAAGAAAAAGAAAGAAAGAAAGAAAGAAAGAAAGAAAGAAAGAAAGAAAGAAAGAAAGAAAGAAGAAAGAGAGGGAAAATTCAGTATATGTAGTATCTCCGACAGGGGTCTCATTTTGTCATCCTTTTTTGCCTTTATAATAAATAACAGTAATGGATTTTTAAGAAAATACATTGTTTATATGACATAATTCATGAGATATAATACTTCTATCATATATAATCTCTTTCGAAAATCTAGAATAGAGAAATAATCTTATTCATAATGAATACCTCTTAATATTAAAACGAATGATAGCAATACTGTAGCCTAATACAACTGAAGTGTAAGACTATATATATAACAATTCCCTCATAAGCCATTAGAGCCAGTGTAATTTGTCCTTCAGAATAGCAGACATGGGGGGCGGGGCCCAAGTCACCTGTCCCCACCAACTTACCTAGAAAACTTTCAAATCATCCTGAAAACCTACAAATTCAGCCTGAGATTTAAAGAGAGAACAACTGGAATGCTACAATTAGAAGAGTTCGTGTTTCTATCAGGGTAGGAAGACAGAAAAAAATAAAATAGAAAAGCATCCAAGGGGGAGGGGCCCCCGCGAGGAGACCAGTTAAGGCCAGCAGCGAGTGCCTCCAAGAAAGCCCAGTTCCTGAGAAGCAGAAACTTTACCAGCTCGCAGGGAGTTCAGGCAGGATCCCAGGAGGGGCAGGGATGCCCTCAGACTCCCAGGGGCACTAACAGAGGAGGTGCACCCCGGGGGAAGGCGCGCCACACACCGCCGCCGAGCTCTCTAAAGGCCTGGAGCGCCTGCCCCGCCGGGGCCGGGGAGCAGCTCAGATGGTGGGTCAGGTAGTGGCTCCACGGAGGGGGCTGCGTGGCCCCAGGAACGCGATTCCAGTGGTGCTGGAGCCCAGGGTGCTGAGGGACACAGCCCAGGATCCAGCGCTCTCCCGGGAACAGGCAGAGGACGGGAAGGCACAGGAAAGCAAGGATGCTCCTGCCGCCGGGCGGCCTCGCGCCGGAGCATCCAGGCCCCTGCGGACTAGGAGCTGTGGTAGTTATTGCTGGAGCTGACTCTAGAGCTGGAGAGCTGGCCGCAGCCACTGTTGTTGTTCCTACTGGTGTCACCTTGTGCCTGGGACTGAGCAGGAGTCTCAGGGGATAAACAGCTCCCACTGAACACTGCCCCTGGCAGAGGGCTGAGCAGCTCCCCCAGATATGCACACCTGACAATCAGCAGCACAGCAGGCCCCTCACCCAGAAGACCAGCTGGAAGGACAGGGGAAAAGTTAGTTATTGACCAAGCAGCAGTGGAAAATTCCAGGGGAAGTCAAGGGGTTTACAGTACATAGAATCAGAGGATACTCCCCCTTGTTTTTTGTTTTCTGTTTGTTCCCACCCCCTTTTTCTCTCTCTTTTTCTCCTTTTTTTCAATACAACTTGTTTTTGGCCACTCTGCACTGAGCAAAATGACTAGAAGGAAAAACACACCACAAAATAAAGAATCAGAAACAGTCCTCTCTCCCACAGAGTTATAGAATTCAGATTACATTCAAAGTCAGAGGGCCAATTCAGAAGCACAATTATAAAGCTACTGATAGCTCTAAAAAAAACATAAAGGATCAAGAGACTTCATGACCGCAGAATTGAGATCTAATAAGGCCGAAATTAAAAATCAATTAAATGAGATGCAATCCAAATGGGAGGTCCTAACAATGAGGATTAATGAGGTAGAAGAACGAGTGAGTGACAAAGAAGACAAGTTGATGGCAAGGAAGGAAGCTGAGGAGAAAAGAGACAAACAGTTAAAAGATCATGAGGAAAGGTTAAGGGAAATAAATGACAGCCTCAGAAGGAAAAATCTACATTTGCTAGGGTTCCAGTGGGCACCAAAAGAGAAAGAGGACCAAAAAGTATATTTGAACAAATCATAGCTGAGAACTTCCCTAACTTGAAAGTAAAACAGGCATTCAGATCCAGATCCCCGCTGAAAATCAATAAAAACCACTCAACACCTAGACATTTAATAGTGAAACTTTCAAATTTCAAAGATAAAGAGAAAATCCTTAAAGCAAGTGACAAAAGATCCCTAACTTTTAGGGGGAGAAGTATTAGGTTAACAGTAGACCTCTCCACAGAGACCTGGAAGGCCAGAAAGGGCTGGCAGGATATAGTCACGGTCCTAAATGAGAAGAACATGCAGCCAGGAATACTCTATTAAGCAAGGCTGTCATTCAGAATAGAAGGAGAGATAAAGAGCTTCCAAGAAAGACAGAAACTGAAAGAATATGTGACCAGCAAACCAGCTCTGCAAGAGATATTAAGGGGGACTCTGTAAAAGAAAGAGGAAGTCCAAGGTAACAATCCACAAAAACAGACTGAATAGTTATCATGATGACACTAAATTCATATCTTTCAATAGTAACTCTGAACGTGAACGGGCTTAATGACCCTATCAAAAGGCGCAGGGTTTCAGACTGGATGAAAAAGCAATACCCATCTATTTGCTTTCTACAAGAGACTCATTTTAGACTTAAGGATACCTATAGCGTGAAAATGAAAGGTTGGAGAACAATTTACCATTCAAATGGTCCTCAAAAGAAAGTTGGGGTAGCTATCCAATATCAGATACATTAAAGTTTATCCCAAAGACTGTAGTAAGACCTGAAGAGGGACACGATATTACACTTAAAGGATCTCTCCAACAAGAAGACCTAATAATCATGAATATTTATGCCCCTAATGTGGGAGATGCCAAGTATATCAATCAATTGATAACCAAAGTTAAGACATACTTACATAATAATACTAATACTGGGAGACATCAACATGGCACTTTCTTCATATGACAGATATTCTAAGCACAACATCTCCAAAAACACAAGAGCTTTAAGTGATACACTGGACCAGATGTATTTCACAGATATTTGCATAACTTTCCATCCAAACGCAACTGAACACACATTTCTCTCAAATGCATATGGAATTTTCTCCAGAATAGACCACATACTGGGTCACAAATCAGGTCTCAAATTATACCAAAAGATTGGGATTGTCCCTTGCAAATTTACAGACCATAATGCTTTGAAGCTTGAACTCAAAAACAAGAAGGAATTTGGAAGAAACTCAAAACATGGAGCTTAAAGAGCATCCTGCTAAAAGATGAAGGCTCAACCAGAAAATTATAGAAGAATTAAAAAGATTCATGGAAACTAATGAGAATGAAGATACAACTGTTCAAAAACTTTGGGACAGCAAAAGCAGTCCTGAGGGGGAAATACATTGCAATACAAGCATCCCTCAAAAAATTGGAAAAAACTCAAATACAGAAGCTAACCTTGCACCTAAAGGAACTGGAAAAAGAACAGCAAACAAAACCTACACCAAGCAGAAGACAAAAGTTAATAAAAATTCGAGCAGAACTCAATGAAGTAGAGACTAGAAGACACATCAACAAAACCAGGAGCTGATTCTTTGAAAGAATTAAAAAGATAGATAAACCATTAGCCAGCCTTACTAAAAATAAAAAAACACTCAAATTAATAAAATCATGAATGAAAAAGGAGAGATCACCACCAATACCAAAGAAATACAAACGATTTTAAAAACATAGTATGAGCAGCCATATGCCAATAAATTAGGCAATCTAGAAGAAATGGATGCATTTCTGGGAAACCACAAACTACCAAAACTGGAACAGGAAAAAATAGAAAACCTGAATAGGCCAATAACCAGGGAGGAAATTGAAGCAGTCATCAGAAACCTCCCAAGACACAAAAGTCCAAATCCAGATGGCTTCCCAGGGGAATTTTATCAAACGTTTAAAGAAGAAACCGTACTTTTTCTACTAAAGCTGTTCTGAAAGATAGAAAGGGATGGAATACTTCCAAACTCGTTCTATGAGGCCAGCATCACCTTAATTCCAAAACCGGACAAAGACCACACCAAAAGGAATTGTAGACCTATATCCCTTATGAACACAGATGCAAAATTCTCAATAAGATACTAGCCAGTAGGATCCAACAATACATTAAGAAGATTATTTACCATGACCCAGTGGGATTTATCCCTTGGATGCAAGGCTGGTTCAAAAACACTCGTAAAGTAATCAACATGATAGATTATATCAACAAGCGAAAAAACAAGAACCATATGATCCTCTCAATGGATGCAGAGAAAGCATTTGACAAAATACAGCATCCATTCCTGATCAAAACTCTTCAGAGTGTGGGGATACAGGAAACATTCCTCAGCATCTTAAAATCCATTTACTAAAAGCCCACAGCAAATACCATTATCAATGGGGAAATACTGGGACTCTTTCCCCTAAGATCAGGAACATGACAGGGATGTCCACTCTCACCACTGCTATTCAACATAGTACTAGAAGTCCTAGAGTCAGCAGTCAGACAACAAAAAGAAATAAAAGGCATTCAAGTTGGCAAAGAAGAAGTCAAACTCTCCCTCTTTGCAGATGACATGATACCGTACAGAGAAAACCAATCGGCAGTGTGGCAGGATACTAAATCAGTGACCAGAAGTCAGTGGCATTTCTATACCTAACCAAAGAGGTAAAGGATCTATCCCCTAAAAACTACAGAACACTTCTGAAAGAAATTGAGGAAGACACAAAGAGATGGAAAAATATTCCATGTTCATGGATTGGAAGAATTAATGTTGTGAAAATGTCAATGCTACTCCCGGCAACTTACACATTTAATGCAATCCCTATCAAAATACCATGGACTTTCTTCAGAGAGTTGGAACAAATCATCTTAATATTTGTGTGAAATCAGAAAAGACCCTGAATAGCCAGGGGAATATTGAAAAAGAAAATTCTGGGGGCATCACAATGCCAGATTTCAGGTTGTACTACAAAGCTGTGGTCATCAAGACAGTGTGGTTCTGGCACAAAAACAGACACATAGATCAATGGAACAGAATAGAGAATCCAGAAGTGGACCCTGAACTTTATGGTCAACTAATATTCAACAAAGCAGGAAAGACTATCCCCTGGAAAAAAGGCAGTCTCTTCAATAAATGGTGCTAGGAAAATTGGACCCTCAACTTTTTTGTCAAATAATATTCAACAAAGCAGGAAAGAGTATCCACTGGAAAAAAGACAGTCTCTTCAATAAATGGTGCTAGGAAAATTGGACATCTACATGCAGAAGAATGAAACTGGACCATTCTCTTACACCATACACAAAGATAGACTCAATATGGATGAAAGATCTAAATGTGAGACAAGGGATCCTTGGGTGGTACAGCGGTTTAGTGCCTGCCTTTGGCCCAGGGCGCGATCCTGGAGACCTGGGATCGAGTCCCACGTTGGGCTTCCCAGTGCATGGGCCTGCTTCTCGCTGTGCCTGTGGTTCTCTCTCTCTCTCTCTCTCTCTCTCTATGTGACTATCATAAATAAATAAAAAAAATTTAAAAAAAATAAATGTGAGACAAGATTCCATCAAAATCCTAGAGGAGAAGATAGGCAACACCCTTTTTGAACTCGGCCACAGTAACTTCTTGCAAGATACTTCCATGAAGGCAAGAGAAACAAAAGCAAAAACGAATTACTGGGACTTCATCAATATAAAAAGCTTCTGCACACCAAAAGAAACAGCCAACCAAACTAAAGACAACCTACAGAATGGGAGAAGATATTTGCCAATGACCTATCAGATAAAGGGCTAGTATCCAAGATCTATAAAGAACTTATTAAACTCAACAGCAAAGAAACAAACAATCCAATCATGAAATGGGCAAAAGACATGAACAGAAATCTCACAGAGGAAGACATAGACATGGCCAACACGCACATGAGAAAATCTTCGGCTTCACTGGCTCAGAGAAATACAAATCAAAACCACAATGAGATACCACCTCACACCAGTGAGAAAGGTCAAAGTTAACAAGACAGGAAACAGCAAATTTTGGAAAGGATGTGGAGAAAGAGGAATTGCACTGCACTCTTGCACTGTTGGTGGGAATGTGAACTGGTGCAGCCACTCTGGAAAACTGTGTGGAGTTTCCTCAAAGAGTTAAAAATAGATCTGCTCTATGACCCAGCAATTGCACTGCTAGGGATGTACCCCAAGTTACAGATACAGTGAAATGCTTGGACACCTGCACCCCAATGTTTGTAGTAGCAATGTCCACAATAACCAAACTGTGGACGGAGCCTCGGTGTCCATTGAAAGATGAATGGATAAAGAAGATGTGGTCTATGTATACAATGGAATATTACTCAGCCATTAGAAACGACAAATACCCACCTTTTGCTTTGATGTGGATGGACCTGGAGGGTATTATGCTGAGTGAAATATGTCAATCGGAAAAGGATAAATATTATATGGTCTCATTCATTTGGAGAATATAAAAATTAGTAAAAGGGAATAAAGGGAAAGGAGTGAAAATATCAGTGAATGTGATGAAACATGAGAGACACTTAACTCTGGGAAATGAACAAGGGGTAATGGAAGGTGAGGTGGGCGGGGGTTTGAGGTGACTGGGTGATGGGCACTGAGGGGGGCACTTGATGGGATGAGCACTGGGTGTTATGCTATTTGTTGGCAAGTTGAACTGCAATAAAAAAAATAAGAGAGTAGCAGACATGGGATAGTCTCTGGGGGAGATCAGGAGAGTACTGTTATTCCTTTCCAGGGGCTTTGGTTTGGAAAGTCTCTCTTTGATATCAAGGTGGAGGGAAATATTCCTGCCTCCTGCCTTACAACAGGATTCCTCTTTAGAGTCCAGTCTGAGTTCATTGCATTCCATTTGTGCATTTATCTGAATTTTTTTCTTGATCTCAACTTTTTTCCACTCTTCTTCAGACCCTCAGTCCAAGAACCCTGACACTTTTGTGTTTCCTCCAATATGCCAAACTATCTTGAGCTGGGCCTTTATACTAACTCTCACTCTGTTTAGATACTCATCTCCTGCATGTGCAGCACCTGCAGCCTCACTTTTTAGGACTTTGGAGGGTTTATTTATCCTAAGGGCCTTCCAAATTACCCTAGATATCCTGCCACGATCCCCATTCCTCAGTCTTGTCCCCCCTTATACTGCTTTATTTCTTTTTGTGGCAGAATTTAGCAAAAATTCTTCTGTAAATGTCAAAACAGTCAGTAGTTTAGGCTTTGTGGTATATATGGTCTCTCTTACAACTACTAATCCTGTCATTATGGCAAGTAAAAATATGCATAAAATTGTGTATTTTGATTTAATAAGACTTTATTTACAAAAATAGGTAGAGCTCAGATTTTACATGCAGCCATTGTATGCTGGCCCCTGCTCTAGAGCTGGCATTTTGTACCACTGTACAAACGTTTATTTATTATCTTTCACCAGAATATGGGTGCTCAATAAATATGCTGAACATATGAGGAATGAATAAAGAGTGTTGCTTAAACAGTGAATGATTGATATTAGTCTCTTCTTACCTTATCTCTATTAAATAATTTAAGTTTATGGTATTATAATCACTGTCAAAGCCTACTAAAGTAAAATGTCTAAATCCGGAGATAGGCCAGAGTCCAGAACCTATAGATTTCATGTCTCTCAACTACTTTGTCAATTAGCCATTCTTTTAATCATGTAGCAAACATTCCATAAATAGTTTCTTGATGCCTCCTTTATATCAGGAGAGTAGAGTAGGAGTATATTAGGTAGAGTGGGATCCAGCTTGCCTTCTAGCTGTTCAGTGTCTATGAGATCTATGAATGGGTGCTGGGCCAAAAGAGGCCATTGCAGTAATTCCCATACCAGATAAAGATGCTTTGACTTACACAGTGCATTGAAGTGCATTGAAGACGGAGAGAAATGTTTAGATTTAAGATCTAAGTTGGGGTTCATATTAATGGTAATTGCTGATGAATAGAGTGTTAGGGTTACCAAAGGATAAATAAATAACTTATTTTTTTTTATTTGAACAGTGGGTATGATGTAGGGGGATAGACTTGGAGATAATCTTAAGTATTTTAGACATGGAAAATTAAGACTATGACTCCTGTTATACATATAAGTAGAAATTCTGACTTACTCACTCAAAAGATGAGCCTGGAGGGTGGGAGAGTTTAGGCAAGTGAAAAATATAACAATCGTCCACACCTCTTTTGTATTTAAAGCCACAGCATTGAGTATGGACCCTTAGAGAAAAAGTGCAGATCACAGAGTCCATGAGTGAGGGCTGGGTTCCCCTACAAGGACTGGCCAGAAAGTGGGGAAAGAACATGAAAAGAACAGGGAGAGCATCAAGGAGGTCAGAAGGAATAATCTGAGGGCAGTCCACAGTCTCACCAGAACATCAGCAATGATACATATTCCTTTTCATGTTTTATTTACTTACTTTAGATAATGTTTATTATCATCAAGCATCTTTTAATGTGTCACACACATGTCAGGCTGTTCTAAAATTTCAGCTGCTTAGGAAGAGTGAAAAAAATATTTAAACTTTTCAGGTGAGTCTGTTGACATGATGCATATAGGCATATTCAGCATATAAGCCAAAGAGGTTATAAATTTTATAGTTCCTGAACATGGCACCTCTAATTGTGTCTCTGCTTAAGAAGTAGAGTATAATTAAATTTTATTTCGTATTGGATTTTTAACAAAAACTTTTCTATTATCTGGGAAATAGATCAGTTAGTTTTTTTGTTTTTGTTTTTGTTTTGTTTTGTTTTTTGCAAATCTTTTCCTATTTTCAACTCCCTTCTACTTCTTATCCTACTTTTCACTCTACTAGAGGCATTTTTCCCACTCATTCCCTCATTTAAAAAAAAGATTTTATTTATTTCCTTGAGAAAGATGAGACAGCATAAGGCAGGGCGGGGGGTGGGGAGTGGGGAGGTAACAGGGAGCCAAACACAGGCTTGATCCCAGGTCCCTGAAATCATGACCTGAACTAAAGGCTGATGCTTGAAGCTTGAGCTATCCAGGCACCCTCATTACCTCATTTTGCAAATATTTGTAGAGTACCTGCTACGTCCAGTCCCTGAACAATAATTTGACATGCAGTAGAGAAAAAGCAGATCTGGCTGCCTCCCAGCCAAGTGCTCATTCTGGGAGAAATTCAGGAATGAATATAATATCTATGTCTAACAGGGCAGAGTTCACCTCCTACAAATGAGGGGAAGCTGTACCTTAGGAAGTAGGCATGAGAAGGCCCCTATGGAAATGGTGCTTCCCCTAAAATCAGAGCAGGAGAGAAGTCTGTGTGCTGATGTATCTATCCTCTGTGAGCAATTCTGGCAGAGGATCAAGGAGGAGGATGGATATTTGTGGATCCAAGGTGGACCCCTGAAGAAGGTGTTCGTCCTGCATCAATAGGACATCATCCAGTTCAGTTCAGTAAGTCAAATTCATCCAGAATTGATTACCTGAAAATAATGGTGTGATTGTTTAAGTCATGTTTGAATTCCTTCCAGTAAATGTATCATTCACCAGAGATCTGCTCAGTGTTTCCTCAACTGCTTAGCTAAATGTAAAGCTATTTTTTCAAACTGTCTCCTCCTCCCACTACCCCTCGCCCCCCCCCCACACACTTTGGTCAGGATCCCTGCCCCATCCTGAGAGTCCATGCACTAGGGTGCTTCAAGTTTCAGGTCTTTTCAGACATCTGCTCTACCCACCCTTTCCCCCATGCCCACCAATCTCTCAAGAATTTCTCTGTGCTTTCCCTAGAAGGGCAGTGCCCTGCCTCTTCTGAAAAACTAACCATTAAAGACCTTTCAACATTATAAATAGAAACAAATAAATAATAAAAGATATTCTAAGCCATTTTGATCCTTTATTTTTAAGAACCTATACCTGCCTAGAAAACATCTTTATGGGCTTTGAGATTCACAAGTGTGTGTCTGAGGTTTTCAGTATAATGTATCTTTTTTTCTCCAACAAGCTAGAAATGTTGGGGAACTGTTTTTGCCTTCTGGCTCCAAAAGCATTCTTTTTCAGTAATGCTCTTCATTAGCTACCCCGTCTGCATTGCAATGTGCTTCATTGCATTAGAAGTATCCAAACCATCTGTCAGTGTCACTTCTCTTTGCTGGGTATTAACATCAAATGGTAATCTGTGTTAATATAACAATAATGTTGATCAGGACTTTTCCTGTACCAGGCACTATACAGCATGCTTAACATATCAGACCCATGAAGTAGGCATTTTTAATATCGAGTCTCCATTTTATTTAAAGAAGCAGATATGAGAGATTCATTATTTAGTCCAGAGCAATGGGTAGTGCTACTCTTTAAGGGAAGTATAAATATAACATGGCTAAAAATAGATCATAATAATCTGATTTATCTGATTATTCAATTACTTGAAGCCATTATAAAGTAGAAGACAAATAACAATGGAGTAAATCACATTTTACTCCCTAAATCAGTGAAGGCCTGAGATTAGGTACTCTTGTCCTTATATAAAGGAAATTCTTTTTTTCTCTTTTGAAAGAAAATTGGAGGTAAGCAGAGGGGCATACCTGAGCCTCTGAAATAATATGTGAAGTCATGGATTCCGTTAGTGTGTGAGAGCAGCCCTGTTGGGCAGCAGAGAGTGCAGCTCTCCACATATCACCAGCTGTTCCAAATCACCAAGTACTCCGTGTGAAAATCCTTGGGTGGCTAGGTGTGATTTGTGAGGTACCCTTTCATGTGAGTAAAGCTCTTTATCATACATGTGAGTGCATTTGGGAAATAACCAAGTGGTACATAAAAGTAAAAGACATGTATGAGTGCTGTGAGCGTTGGGGAGTATTTACAGTTACTCTGAAGCAAGGCTCCCAAACTTTATTATTTTTTTATAGCTTTATCGGGATATATTTGACACATAAGATTGTGTGAGTTTAAGGTGTACAATGTATATATTGCAAGATGTTTATCTTAACAAGATTAGTATCACATTCTTCACCTCACAAAATTACCATTTCTTCCTTTAGTTATGATGACAACAGCTAAGGTCTACCTTCACTCTATTTTCAAGTAAATAATACAATATTGTTAACTAGAGTCACCATGTTGTGCCTTAGATACCCAGAACTTGTTCATCATATAACTGAAAGTTGGTAGTTGTTAATCAACATCTTCCCATACTCCCAGCTCCTGGTAAACATTAGTGTACCCTTTGTTTCTATGAATCTGACATTTTTCAGTTCCAAATATAAGTAAGACCATCAATATTTTTCTCTTCTGACTTATTTCACTTTGCATAATTCCCCCCAGACCCATTGTGTTATTGCAAATAGTAGAATTACCTTTTCTTTTTTTATGGCTGAACAATATCCCATTTTTTTAATCCATTCATTTGCCAGTGGACACTTAGGGTTCTTCCATGTTGTTACTCTTGTGAATAATGCTGTAAAGAGTAAGGGAGAGCAGATATTTCTTCAAATACTTGTTTTGTTTCTTTGGATATATACTCAGAACTGCTAGATCATATAATAGTTCTTACTTTAGATTTTTTGAGGCCCCTACATACTGTTTTCCATAGTGGCTGCACCAATTTACATTCCTACAGTGTTGTACCACCAGGGTATCCTTTTCTCCACATCCTTACCAACATTTCTTACCTCTTGTTATTTTGATTAATAACTGTTTTAATAGGTATGAGTGATATCTTATTGTGGTTTTGATTTGCATTTCCCTGATGATTAGTGATGTCAAGTACATTTTGTATATCTTCTTTGGAAAAATGTCTGGAATATGGTCATTTGCCCATATTTTATCTGGATTATTTGGAGAATCGTTTGCTACTGAGTTCATTATGTATTTGGATAGTAACGTCTTATCAGAAAGATGATTTGCAGATGTTTTTCTCCATTCTATAGGTTTATGTTTCATTTTATTATTTATTTTTCTATACAGATCTTCTTGTTTAATGTAATCCCACTTAATTTTTTTGGTGCCCATGCTTTTATTTTCATATCAAAAAAATTACTGCCAAGATTCATTTCAAGGAGTTTTTCCCCTTATGTTTTTTTTTTCTAGGAGTTTAATGGCTTCAGGTATTAGATTTAAGTCCTTAATCAGTTGCAATTTGATATTGCTCAGTGGTATAACATAAAGATCCAAATTTATTCTTTTGCATATGGATATCTAATTTTCCCACCAATCCTTATTGAAGCAACTATCCTTTCACCATTAAGTATCCTATCTCTCTTATCAAATATTTTCACAGTGTATATATAGATTTATGCCTGAGTTCTCTACTGTTCAATTGGTCTAGACATCTGTTTTTATACCAGTACAATACTGAATTTTGTATGCGGATCAGCCTCCAGATACATTACTGAATTCATTGATTAGTTCTAGCAGTGTTATTTGGTGGAGTCTTTAGAATTTCTGTATACAGCATCACATCAAAGGTGACAGTTTAACTTCTTCCTTTCAGATTTGGTCCCTCTTATTTTTTTTTCTTGACTATTCATCTGATTAGAATTTCCAGTGCTATTCTGAGTAAGAGTGATGAAAATGCACTTTCAAATCTTTTCTTCATCATAAAGGAAAAGTTTTCAAGCTATAACCATTGACTATGATGTTAGCAGCCATCTTAGAATACATGGGCTTAAGGGGTGGGGCAAGATGGTGGAAAAATAGGGTGCCAAAGTCAGCTGTACCCACCAACTTACCTAGATAACTTTCAAATCATCCTGAAAACATATGAATTCGACCGAGATTTAAAGAGAGAACAGCTGGAACACAACAGAGAGAAGAGATTGTGCTTCTAACAAGTACAACTCATTTTTAGCCACTCAGCACTGAGCAAAATGACTAGAAAGAAGAACTCATCACAAAATAAAGAATAAGAAACAGTACTGTCTCCCACAGAGTTACAGAATTTGGATTACAATTCGATGTCAGAAAGCCAATTCAGAAGCATTATTATAAAGCTCCTTGTGGCTCTGGAAAAAAAGTATAAAGGATTCAAAATACTTCAAGACTGCAGAATTTAGATCTACTCAGGCCAAATTAAAAATGAATTAAATGAGATGCAATCCAAATGGGAGGTCCTAATGATGAGGGCTAATGAGGTAGAAGAAAGAGTGAGTGACAAAGAAGACAAGTTGATGGCAAGGAAGGAAGCTGAGGGCAAAAGAGACAAACAATTAAAAGACCACGAGGAAAGGTTAAGGGAAATAAATTACAGCCTCAGAAGGAAAAAATCTATGTTTAATTGGAGTTCCAGAGGGTGCCGAAAGGCACGGAGGACCAGAAAGCATATTTGAACAAATCATAGCTGAGAACTTCCCTAATTTGGGGAGGGAAACAAGCATTCAGATCCAGGAGATAGAGAGATCCCCCTTAAAATCAATAAAAACCGTTCAACACCTCAACATTTAATAGTGAAACTTGCAAATTTCAAAGATAAAGAGAAAATCCTTAAAGCAGCAAGAGACAAGAGACCCCTAACCTACATGGGGGGAAATATTAGATTAACAGCAGACCTCTCCGCAGAGACCTGGCAGGCCAGAAAGGGCTGGCAGGATATATTCACAGATCTAAATGAGAAGAACATGCAGCCAAGAATATATTATCCAGCAGCCTCTTATTCAGAATAGAAGGAGAGACAAAGAGTTTCCAGGATACCTTGGTGTCCATCAAAAGATGAATGGATAAAGAAGATGTGGTTTATGTATACAATGGAATATTACTCAGCCATTAGAAATGACAAATACCTACCATTTGCTTCAACGTGGATGGAGCTGGAGGGTATTATGCTGAGTGAAGTAAGTCAATCGGAGAAGGACAAACATTATATGTTCTCATTCATTTGGGGAATATAAATAATACTGAAAGGGAATATAAGGGAAGGGAGAAGAAATGTGTGGGGGGTGGGAGTGAATGGGTGACGGGCACTGGGTGTTATTCTGTATGTCAGTAAATTGAACACCAATAAAAAATAAATTAAAAAAAAAAAGAAATGTGTGGGAAATATCAGAAAGGGAGACAGAACATAAAGACTCCTAACTCTGGGAAACAAACTAGGGGTGGTGGAAGGGGAGGAGGGCGGGGGGTGGAGGTGAATGGGTGACGGGCACTGAGAGGGGCACTTGACGGGATGAGCACTGGGTGTTATTCTGTATGTTAGCAAATTGAACACCAATAAAAAATAAATTTATTATAAAAAAAAGAGTTTCTGGGATCCCTGTGTGGTGCAGCGGTTTGGCGCCTGTCTTTGGCCCAGGGCGCAATCCTGGAGACCGGGGATCGAATCCCACATCGGGCTCCCGGTGCATGGAGCCTGCTCCTCCCTCTGCCTGTGTCTCTGCCTCTCTCTCTCTCTCTGTATGTGTGTGACTATCATAAATAATTTTAAAAAAAAGAGTTTCCAGGATAGGCAGAAACTGAAAGAATATATGACCACCAAACCAGCTCTGCAAGAAATATTAAGAGGGACTCCATAATAGAAAGAGGAAGTCTAAGGTAACAATCCACAAAAACAGGGACTGAATTGGTATTATGAGGACACTAAATTGATATCTTTCAATAGTAACTCTGAACGTGAATGAGCTTAATGATCCCATCAAAGGACGCTGGGTTTCAGACTGGATAAAAAAGCAAGACCCATCTATTTGCTGTCTACAAAAGACTCATTTTAGACCTGAGGACACTTACAGCCTGAAAATGAAGGGTTGGAGAACCATTTACCATTCAAATGGTCCTCAAAAGAAAACAGGGGTAGCAATCCTCATATCAGATACATTAAAGTTTATCCCAAAAACTGTAGTAAGAGATGAAGAGGGACACTATATCATACTTAAAGAATCTATCCAACAAGAGGACCTAACTATCATGAATATTTATGCACTGAATGTGGGAGCTGCCAAGTATATCAAACAATTAATAACCAAAGTTAAGACATACTTAGATAATAATACACTTATACTTGGTGACTTGAACATAGCGCTTTCTATAATCGACAGATATTCTAAGCACAACATCTCCAAAGAAAGAAGAGCTTTAAATATACACTGGACCAGATGGATTTCACAGATATTTACAGAAATTTCAACCAAACGCAACTGAATACACATTCTTCTCAAGTGCATATGGCACTTTCTCCAGAATAGACCACATACTCGGTTGTGCAAAAATCAAGTCTCAACTGATACCAAAAGATTGGGATTGTCCCCTGCATATTTTCAGACTATAATGCTTTGAACTCAAACACAAGAAAAAAAATGGAAGAAACTCAAACACGTGGAGGTTAAAGAGCATCTTGTTAAAAGATGAAAGGGTCAACCAGGAAATTAGAGAAGAATTAAAAAGATTCACGGAAAATAATGAGAATGAAGATACAACCATTCAAAATCTGTAAGATACAGCAAAAGCAGTCCTAAGAGGGAAATACATAACCATATAAGGGTCCCTCAAACTGGAAAAAGCTCAAATACACAAGCTAACCTTGCACAGAAAGGAACTGGAGAAAAAAACAGCAAATAAAACCTACACCAAGCAGAAGAGAGTTAATAAAGATTTGAGCAGAACACAATGAAATAGAGACCAGAAGAACTGTGGAACAGATCAACAAAACCAGGAGTTGGTTCTTTGAAAGAATTAATAAGATAGATAAACCATTAGCCATCCTTATTAAAAAGAAGAGAGAAAAGACTCAAATTAATAAAATCACAAATGAAAAAGGAGAGATCGGAGCAGCCCGGGTGGCTCAGTGGTTTAGCGCCGCATTCAGCCCAGGGTGTGATCCTGGAGACCCGGGATCGAGTCCCATGTCAGGCTCCTGCATGGAGCTTGCTTCTCCCTCTGCCTGTGTCTCTGTCTCTCTGTCTCTCTCTCTCTCTGTCTCTCTCTCTCTCTCTCTCTCTGTATCTCGCATGAATAAATAAATAAAATCTTAAAAAAAGAAAAAGGAGAGATCACCACTAATACCAAGGAAATACAAATGATTTTAACAACATATTATGAGCAGCTATATGTCAATAAATTAGACAACCTAGAAGAAATGGACACATTTCTGAAAAATCACAAACAACCAAAACTGGAACAGGAAGAAATAGAAAACCTGAACAGGCTGATAACCAGGGAGGAAATTGAAGCAATCATCAAAAACCTCCCAAGACACAAAAGTCCAGGACCAGATGGCTTCCCAGGGGAATTCTATCAAACGTTTAAAGAGGAAACAAAACGTCTTCTACTATGCTGTTCTGAAAGATAGAAAGGGATGGAATACTTCCAAACTCATTTATTGAGGCCAGCACACCTTAATTCCAAAACCAAACAAAGACCCCACCAAAAAGGAGAATTATAGACCAATATTCCTGATGAACACAGATGCAAAAATTCTCAACAAGATACTAGTCAATAGGATCCAATAGTACATTAAGAAGATTATTCACCATGACCAAATGGGATTTATCCCCAGGATGCAAGGCTGGTTCAACACTCATAAGAAATCAACGTGATTGATCATATCAGCAAGAGAAAAAAAAAACAAGAACCATATGATACCCCCCAATAGATGCATAGAAAGCATTTGACAAATTACAGCATCATTCCTGATCAAAACTCTTCAGAGTGTAGGGATAGAGGGAACATTCCTCAGCATCTTAAAAGCCATCTATGAAAAGCCCACAGCAAATATCATTCTAAGTGGGGAAACACTGCGAGCCTTTCCGCTAAGATTAGGAACGTGGCAGGGTTGTCCATTCTCACCACTGTTATTCAACATAGTATTAGAAGTCCTAGCCTCAGCAATCAGGCAACAAAAAGAAACAAAAGGCATTCAAATTGGCAAAGAAGAAGTCAAACTCTCCCTCTTTTCATATGACATGATACTGTACATATAAAAGCCAAAGGACTCCACCCCAAATTCTAGAACTCATACAGCAATTCAGCAATGTCACAGGATACAAATCAAGGCACAGAATCAGTGGCATTTCTATACACTAAGAATGAAACTGAAGAAAGAGAAATTAAGGAGTCAATCCCATTTACAATTGCATCCAAAAGCATAAGATACCTAGGAATAAACCTAACCAAAGAGGTAAAGGATCTATACTCTAAAAACTACAGAACACTGCTGAAAGAAATTGAGGAAGACACAAAGAGATGGAAAAATATTCCATGTTCATGGGTTGGAAGAATTGACATGGTGAAAATGTCAATGCTCTCCATGGCAATTTACACATTCAATGCAATCCCTATCAAAATACCATGGACTTTCTTCAGAGAGTTGGAACAAATCTTAAGATTTGTGTGAAATAAGAAGAGATCTCAAATGTCCAGGGGAATGTTGAAAAAGAAAACCAGAGCTGGGAACATCACAATGCTGGATCAGGTTCTATTACTAAGCTGTGATCATCAAGACAGTGTGGTACTGGCATAAAAACAGACACATGGATCAATGGAACAGAATAGAGAACCCAGAAATGGGCCTTCAACTCTATGGTCAACTAATATTCAACAAAGCAGGAAAGACTATCCACTGGAAAAAGGATAGTCTCTTCCAGAAATGGTGCTGGGAAAATTGGACAACCACGTCCAGAAAAATGAAACTATACCATTCTCTTACACCATACACAAAGATAAACTCAAAATGGTTGAAATATCTAAATGTGAGCAAGATTCCATCAATATCCTAGAGGAGAATGCAGGCAACACCCTTTTTGAACTTGGGCCCAGCAACTTCTTGCAAGATATATCTATGAAGACAAGGGAAACAAAAGCAATAATGAATTATTGGTACTTCATCAAGATAAAAAGCTTCTGCACAGCAAAAGAAACAGTGAACAAAACTAAGACAACCTATAGAATGGAAGAAGATATTTGCAAATGACGTATCAGATAAAGGGCTAGTATCCAAGATCTATAAAGAACTTATTCAACTCAACACCAAAGAAACAAACAACCCAATCATGAAATGGGCAAAAGACATGAACAGATATCTCACAGAGGAAGACATAGACACGGCCAAGAAACACATGAGAAAATGCTCTGCATCACTTGCCATCAGGGAAATACAAATCAAAACCACAATGAGATACCACCTCACACCAGTGAGAATAGGGAAAATTCACAAGGCCAGAAACCGCAAATGTTGGAGAGGATGTGGAGAAAGGGGAACCCTCTTGCACTGCTGGTGGGAATGTGAACTGGTACAGCCACTCTGGAAAACTGTGTGGAGCTTCCTCAAAGAGTTAAAAATAGATCTGCCCTATGACCCAGCAATTGTACTGCTGGGGATGTACCCCAAAGATACAGATCAGTGAAACAGCAGGACACCTGCACCCCAACATTTATAGCAGCTATGTCAACAATAGCCAAACTTGCAAGGAGCTTTGGTATCCATCAAAAAATAAATGGATAAAGAAGATGTGGTCTATGTATACAATGGAATATTACTCAGCCATTAGAAATGACAAATACCCACCATTTGCCTCAATGTGGATGGAACTGGAGGGTATTATGCTGAGTTAACTAAGTCAATCAGAGAAGGACAAACAATTTATGGTCTCATTCATTTGGGGAATATAAAGAGTAGTGAAAAGGAATAAAAGGGAAAGGAGAGAAAATTTGTGGGAAATATCAGTGAGGGTGACAGAACAGGAGAGACACCTAACTCTGGAATTGAACAGAGGGGGGGTGGAAAGGGAGTTGAGCAGGGTGTTGGGGTACTATATGTTGGCAAATCGAACTTAATAAAAAATATGCAAAAAAATTAAAAATAGAAAATAAATAGAAAGTAAATTTAAAAAAGAAATATGGGCTTATTATGCTGAAGTACACTCCTATTATCAATTTGTTTCCTGTTTTTATTATGAAAGGTATTGTATTTTGTCAAATGCTTTTTTTTGCATCTATTGAGATGATTATATGAATTTTTCTTGATTCTACTAATATGAAATATCACATGTATTGGTGAACCATCCTTGTACTCTATGTATAAGTTCCACTTTATCATGCTATATTATACTTTTGCAATACTGTTGAATTCAGTTTGTTAGTATTTCATTGAGAATTATTTCATCTATACTCATTAGCAACATGGTCTGTGTTTTTCTTTTCTTGTAGTACTCTTTTTTTTTTCTTGTAGTACTCTTATATGTTTTTTTAAATACTTTATTTATTTATTCATGACATACAGAAAGAGAGGCATTAACCTTTCATGAGTCATTGGATATTTGGTATCTTCCCATAATTTAGCTATTGTTCATACTATTGCTATAGACATTCAGGTACATGATTTTGTATTTGTACCTTTGATTCAGTATTTTTGTATCCTTTAGGTGAAATACTTAGTAATGCAATTGCTGGATCATAGGTTTGTTCTATTTTTAACGTTCTGAGGAAACTCCATACTATTTTCCAGAGTGACTGCATCAGCTTGCATTCCCACTAACAGTATAAGAGGGTTCCCCTTTCAATGCAATCTCACCCACACCTATTGTTTCCTGTGTTGTTAATTTTATCCATTCTGACAGGTGTGAGGTGATAGGTCATTGAAGTTTTTTTTTAATAATAAATTTATTTTTTATTGGTGTTCAATTTGCCAACATACAGAATAACACCCAGTGCTCATCCCGTCAAGTGCCCCCCTCAGTGCCCGTCACCCATTCACCCCCACCCCCCGCCCTCCTCCCCTTCCACCACCCCTAGTTCGTTTCCCAGAGTTAGGAGTCTTCATGTTCTGTCTCCCTTTCTGATATTTCCTACCCATTTCTTCTCCCTTCCCTTCTATTCCCTTTCACTATTATGTATATTCCCCAAATGAATGAGAACATATAATGTTTGTCCTTCTCGGATTGACTCATTTCACTCAGCATAATACCCTCCAGTTCCATCCACGTTGAAGCAAAAGACATGAAGAGAAATCTCACAGAGGAAGACATAGACATGGCCAACATGCACATGAGAAAATGCTCCGCATCACTTGCCATCAGGGAAATACAAATCAAAACCACAATGAGATACCACCTCACACCAGTGAGAATGGGGAAAATTAACAAGGCAGGAAACCACAAATGTTGGAGAGGATGCGGAGAAAAGGGAACCCTCTTACACTGTTGGTGGGAATGTGAACTGGTGTAGCCACTCTGGAAAACTGTGTGGAGGTTCCTCAAAGAGTTAAAAATAGACCTGCCCTATGGTCAGTGAAGTTTTTATTTGTATTTTCCTGATGATGAATGATGATGAGCATCTTTTTCTTGCATCTGTTAGCTATATGGATGTCTTCTTTGGAAAAAAAAATGTTTATTCATGTCTTCTGCCCATTTCTTAATTGGATTATTTGTTTTGTGTGTGTGTGTTGAATTTGGTAAGTCTTTTATAGATTTTGGTTCCTAATCCTTTATCGATACATCATTTGCAAATATTTTCTCCCATTCTGAAGATTGCATTTTAGTTTCTTTGTTTCCTTCACTGTGCAGAAGGTTTTATCTTTATGCAGTCCCAATAGTTCATTTTTGCTTTAGTTTCCCTTACATCTGGAAACATGTCTAGCAGGAAGTTGCTGTGGCTGATATCAAAGTGGTTGCTACATGTTTTCTCCTCTAGGATATTTATGGCTTCATGTCTCATGTTTAGGTCCTTCATCCATTTTGAATTTATTTCTGTGTGGTATAAGTAAATGGTCCAGCTTAATTCTTTTGCATGTTGCTGTTCAGTTTTCCCAGCACCATTTATTGAAGAGATTGTCTTTTTTCCAGTGGATATTCTTTCCTCCTTTGTTGAATATTAGTTGACCAGAGTTGAGGATCCATTTCTGGGTTTTCTATTATGTTCCATTGACGTATGTGTCTATTTTGGTGCAGTACCATATTATTTTGATCCCTGTTGCTCTTATTTAAATAGTTCATAGAATCAACCCATGAATCCATATGGACCTGAGCTTTTGTTGTTGTTGTTGGGGAATTTTTATATGGTTTTTGACTTTTAACTCTGCTTTATATAAGTATAGCTACTCCTGTCTCTTTGGTTTTCATTTGCATGAAATATCTTTTAGTATACCTGTACTTTGAGCCTATGTGTTCTTGAAGCTGAATTGAGACAGAATACTCTTATAGGCAGAATACAGTTGGGTCTTTCCATTCAACCACTCTATGCATTTTTCTTGGAGAAATAACTCTCTTTACATTTAAAAGTAATTATTATTTGGTAGGGAGGAACTCTGAAAGTTGGTATCTGTGAACATGAAATCCTAAGAGGCAAACACTGGTTAAATCTGCAGGAGTTTGTTGTGTCTGTGATGGTCGTTAGTTTCTTCAGTGTCAAAAGGTTCTGAGGTTTAGAGGAAGTTCTTTAGGTTGCTAGTTGTCACCAGAAGCTGCATTCTCATGTCCTGTTTCAATTCAAAATATGGATACCCTTTGTTAACCCAAGCAATAAAAAAAATCAAGATTCTTTTTTTGGGGGGGTGGTTTTTATTTATTTCAAAAAATCATAAATCTGAAGAACAGCAAAAATATGGCAGATACTTCTAATTTGTTTTCAGTATTCATTTCCTTGAATTCTCATTTATAAAGCAGTCAGAAATTCCCAACATACATTCCAGGATAAGTGCAGTGACAAATCATTTCTCTTCTCCATGCTATCACAGAACCATTTCAAACAAAACAAAACAAACAAACAAAAAACCCTTGTCTTCATCTTCATTTTCTCTGCTTAGGACCAAAGCTTCATGTCTAAAATCTTGGGTGCTCTCAAACTATCCTGAGACCGTATCCAAATCAGGGAGAACTTATGCCAGCTAGGAGCTATCACTGAGTGCTCCCTCCTTGAATTTCCTTCTCTGTGCCTATGACTTCCCAGGAAGAAATAGGCAAGTCCACACATTCTTTTTTTTTTTTAATTTTTATTCATTTATGATAGTCACAGAGAGAAAGAGAGAGAGGCAGAGACACAGGCAGAGGGAGAAGCAGGCTCCATGCACCGGGAGCCCGACGTGGGATTCGATCCTGGGTCTCCAGGATCGTGCCCTGGGCCAAAGGCAGGCGCCAAACCGCTGCACCACCCAGGGATCCCAAGTCCACACATTCTAATGCAGTGAACATAGGATGCTCAGAGAGTTAATGTTATTTTTTAAAGTTTGTGATAAGGTTTGGAAGCCACTGAACTAAATAAATTTCAACGAACTTTACTTCTATGAGGTTACTTGCATCATTTGAGGATTTCAAAATGAAAGCATGGTATACAGCATTCTCCAAATTATTTTGCCACAGACTCATATTTTAAAGAAACAGATGAGATTACACTAGGGGAAATCTTGGGCCAAAGGGTGAGGTCTGCACAAACAAAGCCATACCAGAGAAACCCACTACTCCCTCCACATAGCCACTCAGTCTTGGAAGAGTTCAGAGCTGATGCACTTGGCAAGGCTCTCAGTCTTAGCCTCCTCCTTAATCCTTTGCTCCCTAAAACACAGATTCCTCCATGTCCCTTTCTGTTGCTCCCAGAACTTTCCTTCTTTCTTTATGGTAGTTAATAATGATTACTATCCTCTGAGTGTACCAGAATAGTGACGTTCTCTATAACTAGTCTCAGAATGGGGGGCAATGCATCAGTGTGCTGAGTAGATGGTGATTGAGTGAACACTGGAACACACTCATGAGCACAAGTCCACTTTATAGCATGCACAAATGAATATGCCACAGCTCAGTTTCTCCTGGTACCAAACTACTAGGAAAAGGAATCCACTAAACAAAACCAAAACACATGTATTTTAATCAAGGTATCTAATCAAGCCACTTTGGGCACTGTCAGACACTCTAGAAGCTAGACCATACAGGTAATTCCTTTACTTTGGAAGCCAATTAAGTTCTTCCACATATTTAACATTGGATTCTAGTTTTTAATCATTTTAACCTATTTTTCCACATGATCCCTTGATACAGGAAATTTGAACAAACGAGGCTATAAATCCTTGACATTTTTATATCTCAGATAGAAAATAGAGAAAAATGTAATTGTTTTCTTCTAAGTAGTAGATTGCATGAGGTCAGAGGGGACAGCCCATCAAAGCAAATAGGAGATGTCAAACATCAAAGGTAAGAAGAACATTTCTCTTCAGTAAGGGTGCACTGTATGCTACCAGAGTAGACAGTGCTCTAGGAGCTGGCCAGAATCTGGCCCTCCCCGCGTGAAGTCTGTTATGAGCTAAACTGTGTCTCCTAAAAATTCATATGTTGGAGTACTTCAGAATGTGACTGCATTTAAAGATGGGGTCTTTGAAGAGGTGATTAACGTTAAATGAGGTCATATCTATGGACCCTAATCCAATCTAAGTGGTGTCCTTATAAAAAGAGATTAGGACACAGCCACACACAGAACAATGACCACATGAGGGCACAAGGAGAAGTCCTTTAGTAAGCTGAGGGGTGAAGCATCAGAAGATACAATTCTGTTGACATTTTGATCTCAGATGTCTAGTCCCCAGAACTGTGAGACAATATCATAATTTCTATTATTGAACCTACACAGTCTGTGGTGCTTTGCTATGACACAAATGGCAGCCAAGCAAACCCATAAAGTCCTTTTTGCAAAGCATCCAGTGGAATAACTCTGTCACACAAAACCTTGGTTCCCCTTAGGTTTTAGTTTTTATTCTTTGCTACCTTTGGTAACCTTTTTTTATGTTACAGAGGGTTGCCCAAGCTTTCATTTCACATTCAATAGACATCTCCTCAGAAAAATTTAGAGTGAAAGCAAGGAACCTCCACACAGTTTTCCAGAGTGGCTGCACCAGTTCACATTACCACCAACAGTGCAAGAGGGTTCCCCTTTCTCCACATCCTCTCCAACGTTTGCTGTTTCCCACCTTGTGAATTTTCCCCATTCTCACTGGTGTGAGGTGGTATCTCACTGTGGTTTTAGTTTGTATTTCCCTGATGGCCAGTGATGCAGAGCATTTTCTCATGTACTTGTTGGCCATGTCTATGTCTTCCCCTGTGAGATTTCTGTTCATGTTTTTTGCCCATTTCATGATTGGATTGTTTGTTTCTTTGTAGTTCAGTTTCATAAGTTCTTTATAGATCTTGGATACTAGCCCTTTATTTGATAATGTCATCTGCAAATGTCTTCTCCCATTCTGTAAGTTGACTGTTTCTTTTGCTGTGCAGAAGCTTTTTATCCTGATTAAGTCCCAAAAGTTCATTATTGCTTTTGTTTCCCTTGCCTTCATAGATGTATCTTGCAAGAAGTTGTTGTGGCCGAGTTCAAAAAGGGTGTTGCCTGTGTTTCCCTCTAAGATTTTGATGGATTCTTATCTCACATGTAGATCTTTCATCCATTTTGAGTTTATCTTTGTGTGTGGTGTAAGAGAGTGGTCCAGTTTCATTCTTCTGCACGTGGCTGTCCAATTTTCCCAGCACCATTTATTGAAGAGACAGTCTTTTTTCCAGTGGACTTTCTGTCCTGCTCTGTCGAAGATGAGTTGACCATAGAATTGAGGGCCCATTTCTGGGTTCTCTATTCTGTTCCACTGATGTATTTATCTGTTTTTGTGCCAGTACCACACTGTATTGATGACAACAGATTTGTAATACAGCTTGAAATCTGGCATTGTGATTCCACCAGCTTTGGTTTTCTTTTTCAATATTCCCCTGGCTATTAAGAATCTTTCCTGATTCTACACAAATCTTTTTTTTTTCCATACAAATCTTAATATGATTTGTTCCAACTCTCTGAAGAAAGTCCACGGTAATTTGATAGGGATTTCATTGAACGTGTAAATTGCCCTGGGTAGCAAAGACAATTTCACAATATTTATTCTTCCAATCCATGAGCATGGAATGTTTTTCCATCTCTTTGTGCCTTCTTCAATTTCCTTCAGAAGTGTTCTGTAGTTTTAATGGTATAGATACTTTACCTCTTTGGTTAGATTTATTCCTAGGTATCTTATGCTTTGGGTGCAATTTTAAATGGTTTGATTCTTTAATTTCTCTTTCTTCAGTCTCGTTAGTGTATGGAAATTCCACTGTTTCCTGTGCATTGATTTTGTATCCTGCAACATAGCCGAATTGCTGTATGAGTTCTAGCAATCTTTGGGTGGAGTCTTTTGGATTTTCTCTGTATAGTATTATGTCACCTGCAATGAGGGAGAGTTTGACTTCTTCTTTGCTAATTTGAATGCCTTTTATTTCTTTTTGTTGCCTGATTGCTGAGGCTAGGACTTCTAGTACTATGTTGAATAACAGTGGTGAGAGTGGACATCCCTGTTGTGTTCCTGATCTTAGGGGAAAGGCTCCCAGGTTTCCCCACTGGGAACTATATTTGCTGTGGGCTTTTCATAGATGGTTTTTAAGGTGCTGAGAAATGTTCCCTCTATCCCCACACTCTGAAAAATTTTGATCAGGAATGGATGCTGTATTTTGTCAAATGCTTTCTACACATCTATTAAGAGGATCATGTGGTTCTTTATTTCCCCCTTATTGATGTGATATCATGTTAGTTGTTTTATGAGTGTTGAACACCCTTGCATCCTGGGGATAAATCCCACTTGGTCATGGTGAATAATCGTCTTAATGTACTGTTGGAGCCTAAAGGCTAATATGTTAGTGAGAATTTTTGCATCCTTGTTCATCAGTGATATTGGTGTATAATTCACCTTTTTGGTGGGTTCTTTGTCTGATTTTGGGATCAAGGTGATGCTGGCTTCATAAAACATGTTCGGAAGTATTCCGTCCCTTTCTATCCTTCGGAACAGCTTTAGTAGTATAGGTATTATGTATTTTTAAACGTTTCACAGAATTCTTCTGGGAAGCCATCTGGCCCTGAACTTTTGTATCTTGGGAGGTTTTTGATGACTGGTTAATTTCCTTGCTGGTTATTGGCCTGTTCACGTTTTCTATTTCTTCTTGTTCCAATTTTGGTAATTTGTGTTTTTCCAGAAATCCATCCATTTCTTCTAGACTAGATTGCCTAATTTGTTGGCATATAGGTGCTCATAATACATTTTAAAATCATTTGTATTTCCTTGGTATTGGTTGTTATCTCTCCTCTTTCATTCTTGATTTTATTAATTTCAGTCTTTTATCTTTAATAAGGCTGGCTAGTGGCTTATCTATTGTATTAATTCTTTCAAAGAATCAGCTCCTGGTTTTGTTGTGCTCTTCTACAGTTCTTCTCATTTCTATTTCATTGATTTCTGCTTGAATCTTTATTATCTATTTTCTTCTGCTTGGTTTAAGCTTTATTTTCAATTCTTTCTCCAATTCCTTTAGGTGCAAGGTTAGCTTGTGTATTTTAGTTTTTTCAATTTTTTAAGGAAGGTCTGTATTGTGATATATTTCCCTCTTAGGACTCCTTTTGCTATATTCCAAAGATTAGAATGGCTGTATTTTCATTTTCATTAGTTTTTATGATTCTTTTTAATTCTTCTCCAATTTCCTGACTGAACCATTCACCTTTTAGTTGGATGCTCTTTAAGCTCCATGTGTTTGAGTTTCTTCCAAATTTCTTCGTGTGATTGAGTTCTAGTTCAAAGCATTGTGGTCTGATAATATGCAGGGGACAATCCCAATCTTTTGATATCAGTTGATACCTGATTTGTGACCCAGTATGTGGTGTTTTCTGGAGAAAGTTCTACATACACTTGAGAAGTATGTGTATTCAGTTACATTTGGATGGAATGTTCTGTATTTATCTGTGAAATCTATTTGGTCCAGTGTATAATTAAAGGCACTTATTTCTTTGGTAATAGCCTGCATAGAATATCTGTCATTTGCAGAAAGTGCCGTGTTGAAGTCTCATACTATTAGTGTGTTATTATCTAAGTACCTTTTACTTTGGTTATTAATTGATTGATATACGTGGCAGCTCTCACATTAGGGGCATAAATATTCATGATTGTTAGATCCTCTTGTTGGAGAGAATCTTTAAGTATGATATAGTGTCCCTCTTCATCTCTTACTACAGTCTTTGGGTTAAACTCTAATTTATCTGATATGAGAATTGCTACCCATGCTTTCTTTTGAGGACCATTTGAATGGTAAATGGTTCTCCAACCTTTCATTTTCAGGCTGGAAGTGTCTTTAGGTCTAAAATGAGTCTCTTGTAGACAGCAAATGGATGGATCTTGCTTTTTTATCCATTCTGAAACCTTGAGTCTTTTGATGGGATCATTAAGCCCATTCATGTTCAGAGTTACTATTGAAAGATATGAATTTAGTGTCATCATACTATTCATTCTCTGTTTTGTGGATTATTTCTTTGGGCATCCTCTTTCTTTTACAGAGTCCCCTTAACATTTCTTACAGAGCTGGTTTGGTGGTAACGTATTCTTTCAATTTCTGCCTATCCTGAAAGCTCTTTATTTCTCCTTCTATTCTGAATGAGAGCCTTGCTGGATAAAGTATTCTTGGCTGCATGTTCTTCTAGTTTAGGACCCTGAATATATCCTGCCAGCCCTTTCTGGCCTGCCAGGTCTCTGTGGATAGGTCTGCTGTGAATCTGATATTTTTCCCCATGTAAGTTAAGAATCTCTTGTTTCTCTCTGATTTAAGGATTTTCTCTTTATCTTTGAAATTTGCAAGTTTCACTATTAAATGTCGAGGTGTTGAATGGTTTTTATTGATGGGGGTGGTCCTCTGTGTCTCTTGGATCTGAATGCCTATTTCCCTCTCCAGATTAGGGAAGTTCTCAGCTGTGATTTGTTCAAATATACTTTGTGGTCCTCTCTCTCTCTCTTAGCCTCTCTGGAATCCCAATTTCACATAAATTCTTCCTTCTCAGGCTATCATTTATTTCCCTAAGCCTTTCCTTATGGTCTCTTAATTACTTTTCTCTTTTTTCCTCAGTCAACTTCCTTTCCATCAACTTGTCTTCTATGTCACTCACTCTCAAACGAGAGCTTTAAATGATACACTGGACCAGATGGATTTCACAGATATCTACAGAACTTTACATCCAAACTCAACTGAATACACATTCTTCTCAAGCGCACATGGAACTTTCTCCAGAATAGACCACATATTGGGTCACAAATCGGGTCTGAACCGATACCAAAAGATTGGGATTGTCCCCTGCATATTCTCGGACCATAATGCCTTGAAATTAGAACTAAATCACAACAAGAAGTTTGGAAGGACCTCAAACACATGGAGGTTAAGGACCATCCTGCTAAAAGATAAAAGGGTCAACCAGGAAATTAAGGAAGAATTAAAAAGATTCATGGAAACTAATGAGAATGAAGATACAACCGTTCAAAATCTTTGGGATGCAGCAAAAGCAGTCCTAAGGGGGAAATACATCGCAATACAAGCATCCATTCAAAAACTGGAAAGAACTCAAATACAAAAGCTAACCTTACACATAAAGGAGCTAGAGAAAAAACAGCAAATAGATCCTACACTCAAGAGAAGAAGGGAGCTATGTCACTCACTCTCTTCCACCTCATTAGCCCTAGCAGTTAAAACATCTAGTTTGGATTGCACCTCATTTAGTCTATTTTTAACTTTATCCTGATGAGATCTCAATTCTGCAGTAAAGAAGTCTGTAGAGTCCTTTACACTTTTTTTCCAGAGCCACCAGTAGCCTTACTTCTGAATTGAATTTCTGACATCATATTTATATCCAAATTCTGTAACTGTGTGGCAGAGAATATTGCTTCTGGTTCTTTCTTTTGTGGTTAATATGTCCTTCTCATTATTTTGTCCAGTGCAGAGTGGCTGTATCGGCAGACTGAGTCAAAAATATCACCATGACCTAAGTAAAATACACCCTAGATGATTCTGAAGAGGTCAGAGTCCAGAAAATGAAAGAAAAAGAAGAGAACAAAATAAGACAAAAAGACCACTAAAGTGAAAACCAATTTTAAAACAAAGTAGTAGAAATAAACAACAACAAAACAAAAAACAAATAAGGAAGAAGAAGAAAAAGAGAAAAGAAAAGATGGGGGAAAGGGTGGTATGGTGGTGAAGAAGTGTTAGTGGAGAGAGAATGTAATCTACCTAAGGTGCCTTAAAGGGTGATCCTCTTGGTTCTGAGTGTATTTTGTTCTGTATGAAACCCCAACATTGACCACAAAAACATAAACAAGATAAAAAGAGTGGGGCAGAATGGGACGGAAGAGAGAATATAGTCTCACAGAATGAACCAACATGGTCTTCCACTTGGTTCTGGGTATATGTTGGTCGTGTGTTAGAAGGTACTAAATTCCACCATTTTGTAAAACAAAATGAGACAGAAAAAAAAAAAACCCGAATCCTCATATTTCATATATCTCCCAAAATTAAATTGAGTATATTGAAGGGAATCCAGAAGTGAAAAATATATCTAAGGCATGTAATTGTAGAAATATCAAAGTCAAAAAGGAAGAAACTTAAAAACAAAGAGTCGGTAAAATATTGTAAAGGTGGGAAACGAGAATAAATATTGGAAAATTTTAATCTGATAAAAAATGAGCTGTAATGAAAAAAAAAAAAAAAGAACCCTCTTGATCTATATACTCTTTTCCCTCTGTCTTGGAGCTTTCCAGCACTGCTTGGTTAAGAAGTTGCTCTTCCCCAGTTCTTCAAGCTAGTCATCTGGAGGAGGGGTCTGCTGAACTGATTCTCAGGTGTGTGTACCTGGAGGAGATGCCCTGCTCCCTGCCCAGTGCGTGGCTCATTGTGAGCTGTTTATCCTGTGAGACCTTTGTTTCCTGGAGGCCCTGCCTCTCCCAGGTGCAAGATGAAGCAAAGAGTAAAATTTAAAAATATAAAACAATATAATAAATAAAATAAGATTAAAATAAAACAAAATAAAATAAATAAAATAAAATGACAGCAGCAAGATTTCCAGCTCTGGAGTAGAGTTCCCCATGAGTAACCTCAGTCTCCCAGTCCACACTGACCTAGATGCTCCTAGAAGCAGGTGCATATGCACTGATCTGCACTGCTTGCTGGGTGCCCACAGCAGGAGAGTCCTCTCTGTCCTATGCTCTCCCCGCCTCTGCCTGTTCTGGGGAGAACTGAGGATAGCAGGTTATGTCCGCTTCAGAGTCCTCAGATCCAGGGCCCTGTGCTATTGTACCTGCACTCCTGGGGACCACCTCTCCTGAAGGGAATGGAGGACAGCTGCCACCATCTGTTGCTGGGCTCTAGGATAAAGGCAGCTCTGGAGTGGCAGGTGCAACCACAGACTTTCCCCCGAGGCCCCGCTGGACTCGTGCTCCCACCCTTTACCAAGATCCGATGAGGTACACTCTCCCCTGGGGGCCCCTCCTCTATTATTGACCCTGAGAGACTGGAGGTGTCCCTGTCCCTCCTGCAGTTCTGCCCAATTTCCCTGCTGAGCGCTTCTCCATCTGGGAAGAATCTGGTGCGGATTTTTAAGGTTCCTTCTTCTCCGTGGCTAGGCTTCTTCCCCTGGAGGGCTTCCCTGGGGAAGCCCCTTGGTCTTTTAGGGGATGTTTATGGCAGCAGTTTTAACAGATGTCATTGAAACATGTCTTCCATAGGAAGTCCCCCCTAATAGCTGTGCACTTTGTGGTGATGTCTTGGCAATGGTTCTGCCAAGTGAGTTTCTGACATCACCACCGCGGCTTCAGTCAGTGGCAGCTCTAAATGTCTGGTGAATGCATTGCATGCTGTTTGTGCTCCCCCAGCTGCTCTTGGATTCCATTGGAATTCCAAGGCATCTTCTCCAGACATTCTTTTCTCTGATGGTCAGCATCTCTAATAGGGGGTTACCAGAGCCCCACTGTCTGCACAGGTGGAGGTCCAGAGTGATGGGAAGTATATGTCCTTCAAGTGCTTCCCCTTCCACAGACTGGTGCAGACGTATAAATACCCCAGCTCCCACCTCTTGCCTGATGGGGAAACTCTCAATGTGATCCACACCAATTCTTTATTAGCTTCTTTCCTTGCCTGCACCCCCTTACCCATCCCTTACTGGTTTTCCGGCAACACATCCTAGTAAATAATTTCTACTTCAGTACTTGTCCTTGGGTCTTCTTGCTGCTGAAGAGTCTAGGACAAGGTGTCTTACACTGCCAGTCATTTTGTCAGTTTATTCACACACACACACACACGTGCAAACACACAATTGGTATTTTATTTGGAACGACATTGAATTTATGAATACATTTGGTGTGAATTGATGACTTTGTTTAGGTTTAACCAGCAACAAACACCAGAGAAGGGCAAATAGTAATTAGGGAGATAAAAGAAGCATTAGCATAGGAACACTACCAGGAAAGAGGCACACAATCACACTATACTATAAAGTGTATAATTATGCAATTCACCGATCCTGCAGGGAAGTTCTGGAAACCAGCACAGTTTCAAGGCCTCAGAATTGTCCCACTGGAGCATTAATACAGAAACTCCACAGTTTTTGCTTGAAACCTGCCCCCAGAGGACAATTATTCTCCAATCTTCCAGCCACCACAGTAATAGGCAAAGGCGACACTGGTGGCCAATAAAATGAACAGGCAAATGAGAGTTTAGGCTGCCAGGTCCTAAAGCCATAGGAGTGTGGGAAAATGAGAAGGACATCAACAGATAACCACAGTTAATATCTTCACAGAAGTGACTTCCCATCCATGGGTACAGAATATGGAACAGAATGATTAAATTCTTTTTTCCCCCTCTCCATAAATTTCCGTATACGTTTTTGATATCCTCCAATTACTTAGTAGTGAAAGATTTACATTTTAAATCATATTGCAAATGCTACTTTTTAAGTCTTTCCTCTGATTATTGACTATTAGTATAAGAAAAGATGATTGATTTTTTTAATAATAAATTTATTTTTTATTGGTGTTCAATTTGCCAACATACAGAATAATACCCAGTGCTCATCCCATCAAGTGCCTCCCTCAGTGCTCGTCACCCAGTCACCCCCACCCCCCACCCACCTCCCTTTCTACCACCCCTAGTTTGTCCCAGCGTTTCACTGCATCTGTATCTTTGGGGTAAATCCCCAGCAGTGCAATTGCTGGGTCGTAGGGCAGATCTATTTTTAACTCTTTGAGGAACCTCCACACAGTTTTCCAGAGTGGCTGCACCAGTTCACATTCCCACCAACAGTGTAAGAGGGTTCCCTTTTCTCTGCACCCTCTCCAACAGTTGTGGTTTCCTGCCTTGTTAATTTTCCCCATTCTCACTGGTGTGAGGTGGTATCTTATTGTGGTCTGGATTTGTATTTCCCTGATGGCAAGTGATGCGGAGCATTTTCTCATGTGGGTGTTGGCCATGTCTATGTCTTCCTCTGTGAGATTTCTCTTCATGTCTTTTGCCCATTTCATGATTGGATTGTTTGTTTCTTTGGTGTTGAGTTGAATAAGTTCTTTATAGATCTTGGAAACTAGCGCTTTATCTGATACGTCATTTGCAAATATCTTCTCCTATTCTGTAGGTTGTCTTTTTAGTTTTGTGGCTGTATCCTTTGCTGTGCAAAAGCTTCTTATCTTGGTTTTTTTAAAGTTTCCCACACCTTTTTTTTAAAGATTTTATTTGTTTATTCATGAGACACACAGAGAGAGTGAGAGAGAGAGAAAGAGAGGCAGAGATACAGGCAGAGGGAGAAACAGGCTCCATGCAGGAAGCCGGACATGGGACTCGAACCCAGGTCTCCAAGGATCAGCGCTAAACTGCAGAGCCACCCAAGATGATTGATTTTTGAAAAAAACTTTTAATTAGTTTACTTATTAACGACTTTGTTTACTTCTTTCTCTTCAAATTAATTCGGCCTGTTCTAGAATTTTATGTAAATGGAATCCTAATTGTGGACTATTTTGAACTTAGCTATTTTCACTCAGCTTAATGTTTTTTTAGATTTATTATGTTACTTACCCTTTTATTAGTGAAAAATATTCATTTAGTGTAGATAGACCACAATTTATTGATTTATTCATTGGTAGATGGAAAGCTAGGTTGTTTCCCGTTTTAAGTTTTGAGGGATAAAGCCACTATATGTATGCATATGCAAGTCTTTGCATGGACATAACTTCGTAGTTCCTTTTGGTAAACATCAGGGAGAGAAATTATTTGGCCAAATATAAAGGTATGCTTCACTTTATAAGAAACTGTCCAACAGTCTTGTAAAGTTACTGTACCATTTTATATTTCCACTAGGAAGATATTAATGTTCTGGTCACTACAGTCAGTATGGTTTATCTTTTCAGTTCTAGCCACCCAAGTACATGTGTAATGGCTTTCCTTCTCAGTTTTTTTTTTTTAACTCATGTCTTTCAAGAAGAAAGAGCAGAAGTTATTAATTTGGGAGAGTCCAATTTGTGACATTTTTCTTTGATATGATTTTTATGTTTGTGACAAGTAATCTTGATGTACTTCAAAAAGATGAACACTTTTTCCTATATTTTCTCCTTGGAGAATTGTTCTAAGTCCATAGAATTTTCATATGATTTTGGAATTATCTTGTTGATTTCTGCAAAAATGCCTACTGGGTACTTGACTGGGATAGTATCACTTTACAGACAATTGACTTTTTAAGAGCAAAGAGTCTCTCAATCCATTAAGTCGGACATATCTCTTCATTTAGTTGGGTATTTTTTAAAGTTTTCTGAGTAGTGCTCATACCACATATTGCACCACATATTTTGTTTAAATTATCCCTAAGAATCTCATGTTTTAATGTAAGGTTATAAATGGTACTATACTTTAAATTTCATTTTTGTCTTTTGCTAGTATAGAAGTGTGATTTATTTTTCTCATTGAACTTGTACCTGAGATTTTGCTAAATTAACATATAAGTTTAAAGAAGTTTTTGTAACGACACCTGGGTGGCTCAGTGGTTGAGCATCTGCCTTGGCTCAGGTTGTGATCCCGGGGTCCTGGGATCAAGTCCCACATCAGGCTCCTAACAGGGAACCTCTTTCTCCCTCTGCCTGTGTCTCTGCCTCTCTCTGTGTCTCTCATGAATAAAGAAAATCTTTTTAAAAATAAAAATAAATAAATTTTTTGTAGATTCATTAGTATTTTCTACATACAGAACCATGTTTTTTTTTCCAGTTTACTTGTTTTTTCATTTCTTTTCCTTGTCTGATTGTTCCTGCTAGAGTGTCCAGTACCACACTGAATAAGAATAGCAAGAAAAGATGTCTTTCCCTTGTTCTAGATATTAGAAGGAAAGTTGTTAATCTCTCATTATTGAACATTAACATAATGTTATCTAAAGGTTCTTTGTAGATGAGCTTTATCAAGTTGAAGGAACTCCTTTACTCAAATATCCTGGGAGATTTTATCATAAACTCATTTATGATAAAAATATTTATGTATCAAGAATTGGTACTGAATACAATCAAATGTCTATTTCATTGATTGGAATATCATAATGTTTTCTCTTTTAATATACTAATATGGCAAATTGCATCTATTGATCTTCAAATGTTAAAATGAACTTCACTTAGACATGATATCTTTTTCATATATTGCTAGATAACATAGCTAATATTTTGTTGAAGTGTTCACATTCAATTTCTTTTCTTGAAATATCTTTAGTTTTTGTATCAGGTTATCAGTGTAAAAATGGCCTCATAAAATCAGGTAGGAACAGTTGCTTTTTCATGTTACCTTGTGAAAGAATTTACAGTTCTTTTTCTAAATTAAAAAATTAAATCAACTTCGTCATATGTTTTAAAAATCTTACTGCTTAGTGAATTTTGTGTCTACTTATTCATTTATTAGTCACTTATTAGGCATTGTTTGTTAGAGAAACAGAACCAATAAACCATCACAAAGCATATTCAAATCTTCCAAAATGATTAAGATCTCTTCATTTGTACATCTGGTACAAATGTACATCTGGTTTTGTATATTAAGGCTTTGAACATTGTGAGGCTATATTGGATTTATGAAAATTTAGAATTTCTATACCTCCCCAAATTTGAAATTTTCACCACTATTAAATGTTCCTCATTTTAAATTAAAATCTACATATTCTAAAGCTAGTATTGCAACAGATGCTTTATTTTGGTTAGTGATTTCATGCTATATATTTTTTTACTAGAATTTGTTCTTCAACTTCCTAATTACTATGTTTTAGATAGTAAACCGAAAATAGTATAGTTGATTTTCAGGATTTTTTTAAAAGTCTAATCTTGTTTTTTGAGTGTAGCTATTAGTTCTTTATTGTGTAATTAGTGATATGTTTGGATTTATGCCAGTCCTTTTAATATTTAATTTTTAATTACCCACCTTTGCAATTCCTCTCCCTTTATTTTCTTCTTTACCTTCTTTTGGTCAGTTTATATTTCATTATTTTACTTCCTCCTTTTATTATCTTGGTAAACAGTTTTTTAAATTATTTTATTATTATGCATTACTACAAGTCTCATTGGCTTATAAGAATTGATGACACCTAATGTGTTTTCATTATTTTCATATAATAAAAAGACTTTATAACACTTTAACATCATTTACTCTTGTTTATTTAATTTGGTTGTATGGTAATTATGTATACACTTAAATTTCCATAGTCATTATTATTATTTTATATTGTCAATATTACCAACATATCTATCCTTTGCATGATCTTTAATCCTTATTGCCCTTCAGTGCTTCTCTTTAAGAAAACTTCATTCTGCTTAGCCAACAATATTTGGGTCAGATACACAGATGATAAATTTTCCTGGTTGTTTGCCTAAAATGTCTTTGTTTCACTTTTGTAGAATATTGTGCCTATAAAATTTTAGGTTTATAAATACTTCTTCATCACTTTGATGAAGTTATACAATTGTATTGTGATTTTCATTCTCCTGTCAAGAAGTCAGCTATCAGTCTATGTTGCTGACTTGAAAACATCTATCAGTTTTTCTGACTGCTTTTAAGTTTTTCTCTTTGTCATTTGTTTTTAACAGAGATATTATGATATGTTACATATGTGTCTTTTTTTGTCAATTTTATCCTTGGCTCATATAGCTTAATTAATATATGTCCCTCTAGTCTTAGGAAAAAACTTAACCATTATTATTTCAAATATTGATTTTTCCCCATATTTATATTTTCCTTCTTGGATCCCAAATACACACTTTAGACTTTTTGACTATACCTCCTATTTCTTTATTATTTCTATTCTCCTTTGATTTTCAGTGATTGAGTCTGGATATTTTTTTTTCTAAGCTATCTTCCAGGTCATTGTTGTTATATGACTGTATCTAAGTAGTTTCTAACCTATTCTTTTCTTAAAGTTTTTATTTTAATTCCAGTTAGTTACCATACAGTTATATTAGTTTCAGGTGAATCCACTGAGTTCTTAATTTTTATTTTCTATTCCGAGGTTCTAACACTGGTTGCATATAATTTCCAGTGTTACACCAAGGTTGTTAATCTTATTATCTGTCTTCTGAAACATATTAAAGATAAGTACTGGAGCATCTATGTCTGATCATTCCATTAGTTAGATCTTGCAATATCTTTCTATTGTCTGCTATGTATTGTTTGTTATCTGCTATGTATTCTCTTCTATTGTCTACTTTTTCTGCATGTGTTTGAAAACTTCTTTTTATATAATAGGTTTACTGAGATACATTTACATGCCATAAAATTCACCCATTTTATATGAGCAATTCTATGATATTTAGCATATTTATTGAACTGGGAAACCATCACCATGATTAATTTTAGAAAAAAGTTCAGCATCACCATAACCCTAATTTATTAATGGTCACTCCCCATTTACCTCCAATTCCCTCTACTCCATCTTTAGACAAACACTGATCAATTTTGCCCATTCTGGATATTTCACATGAATGGAACTGTCAATTAAGTGGTCAGTCTTTTGTGACCGGCTTTTCTCAACTTAGCATATTTTCAATGTTCACCCATGTTTTAACATGTTTTAGTACTGCACTCCATTTCACTGCCAAATTATATTACAACATATAGATACACCACATTTTGATTATCCATTTATCATTTGATGTACATCTCCCAACCCAGTTTCATCCTATTACAAATAATAACTATTTGTATAACTGCTATTAACTTTCATATACAAATTTTGCATAATCATATGTTTTCATTTCACTTTGTTGTACAGCTAGGAGTGAGATTACTGGGCCATATGGTATCTCTTTGGCCTGGTGAGGAACTGTAAGACTATTTTCAAAGTAGCTGTACCATTTTACATACCCACCAGCAGTTTTTCTACATCTTCACCAACACTTTCAGTTGCCTGTTTTTTTAATTATTAATATTATATCCATCCTACTAAGTGTGAAGTGGAATCTCATTGTGGTTTGGATTCAAGTTTCTTTTATAGCCATTGATATTGAGTGTCTTTTCATGTTTCCATATATCTTCTTTTGGGAAAGAAGTCTGTTCAAATCTGATGCCATTTTTAAATTGTCCTGTTTGTTATTTTTTTTAAGACTTTATTAACTTATTCATGAGAGACAGAAAGAGAGAGAGAGGCAGAGTCATAGGCAGAGGTCAAAGCAGACTCCCCACAAAGAGCCCGATGAGGGATCCCTAATCCCACTATCATAACCTGAGCCGAAGGCAGACACTCAACCACTGAACCATCCAGGCGTCCTTTCCTCCTTGTTATTATTCAGTTGTAGCTTTTTAAATGTATCCTAGGTAAAAGTGCCTTATCAGATTACAAGATTAGCAAACATTTGCTCCTTTTCTGTGCACTATAATTTTACTTACATAATGCTAGCCTTTGAGATGAAAAAAATTTAGTGTGATGAGGTCTGTTTTTTCTTTCAGTTTGTGGTTTTAATGTCATATCAAAGAAGGCTTTCCCTAAACCAAGATTTACTCTTAATTTTTCTTATAAAAAATGTTTATAGCTTTAGCTGTGTTCCACATACAGCTAATTTTTGTGTACTGGGTGACAGAGACAGAGAGAAAGTAATGCAACTTCTTTCTTTGGCATGCATATCAGTTGTGCCAGCACTACTGTACACTACAATGTAATGATCAGATATTTGTATGTATTAGGAAATGATCACAATAAATATGTCCAGTTAACATCTGTCATCATACATAGTTACAGGTTTTTTTTCTCATGATGAGATCTTTTAAGATCCACTCTTTGAGCTAATTTAAAATATGCAATACAGTATTATGAACCCTCCTATGGCTTATTCATTTCATAACTGCAAACTTGTACCTTTTGAACCCTTTCTCCCATATCATCCACCCCCATCTTCTGCCTTAGGCAAACACCAATCTGTTCACTATCCATGAGCTCCGTTTTTTGTTTTGTTTTGTTTTGTTTTAAATTCCACATAAAAGTAAAATCTTACTCTATTTACCTTTTTTTTCCTGACTTATTTTACTTACCTAATGCCTCAAGGTCCATTGTGATCTTTATTCATTCATCCACCAAGGGACATAGGTTGTTTCTACACTGTGGCTATTTTAAATTATGTTGTGATGAACATGAGGGTGCATAAATCTTTTAAAGCTACAGATAAATACCTGAAAATAAAATTGCTGGATCATATGGTAATTTTCTTTTTAATTTTTGAGGAATTTTCATACTGTATTCCATAGTGGCTGCACCACTTTACATTCCAACCAAGCATATACAAATGTTCCCTCTTCTTCACATTCTTGCCAAATGTTGGTTCTTGTCTTTTTTATAATAGCTATTCTTCCAGGTGTTAGGCAAAAGCTCATTGTGGTTTTGGTTTGCATTTTTTTAATGATTTGTGATGTTGAGCATCTTTTCTTGTGACTGTCAGCCATCAGTATGTCTTCTTTGGAAAAATATCTATTCAGATACTCTGCCCATTTTAAATTGAATTGCTTGTTTTTCTTTTTCCTATCAAGATGTATGAAGAAGCTTCTCTCTTTTTTCTCTCTCTCCTTTCTCTTTCCTCCTTTTTTAATTAGGATTTTTCAATAAGGATTTTTGTGAAATTTTTTTCTGCATCTATTGAGAGAATCATGTGTTTCTTGTCCTTTATCATATTAACATGGCATATTAGATTAATTATTTTTTGATATTAAGTTGTCCTTATGTGGTTGAGATAAATATCACTTAGTAAAATTACATAATCCATTCTCTATATTGCTAGATTTTATTTGCAATATTTTGTTGATATTTTTTGTCTATTTCTTAAGGCATGTTGTTCTAGAATTTTTTAATCTTATGATGTGGGTTTAGTATCTAGGTAATACTAGCCTCACAATGAGTTAGAAAGCATTTGCTCTTATTCTATTTTGTGGAAGACTTCCTAAAATATTTATATTAATTCACATTTAAATGTTTCATGGAATGTGCCTGTGAATAGATCTGGGCCTAGAATTTTCTTTGTAGAAAGTTTTAAAATACAAATTCAACCACATAACTTATTATAGATCTATTCATATTTTTTTATTTCTGTTATAGGCCATCTTGTATCTTTCTAGTAATTTATTTATTTAAGTAGTATAATTTGTAGACATACAGTTGTTCATACTATTCCCTTACATTCTTTTCTATTTATTTGTAAGTTCAGCAGCAATGTCCCTTCTTTCATACGTAATTTTAGTAATTTGAGGTTTCTCTATTTTTTCTCGAAAAGTCTTTGTGAAAGTTTGTCTATTTTGTCAAGCTTTTCAAAAAGCCAATGTTTGATTGTTTTTTCTTTAATCTTCTATTTTTATTTCATTACTTTATGCCCTAATCTTTAATTTTCTTACTAATTAACTTATCAGTTAAATTACTACTAATTTTCTTCTTTCTACTAATTAATTTAATTAGTTAAATTACTACTAATCCTACTCCTAATTTTCTGCTAACTTTAGGTTTAATTTATTCTTATTTTTCCAGGTCTTAAGGTATTATGTTAGATTATTCCTTTCATATTTCTTCTCTTTTATAATATGGATATTTACCACTATAAATTTCCCTCTGAGCATTGTATTAGTTACATCCTGTAAGTTTTGTCATGTCATTCTTTATTTTTCTTCTCTAACTTAATTACTGTGTGGTATGGAAATACTACCTCTATCTACCTCTGTATCCTCTCCTCTTTTTAATGCAATTATTATAGCAAACTATGCTTGATATTTATGAAGTACTGGATAGTGCATATAAAATATACTGAGATAATATTTGCCCATAGATATAATTCATTCTTCAGAATAATTTAAATTTACTTCTGTCAGGCATCTTGGGGCATGAGATGATTTGCAGGTAGTCTTCAGTTCCTCATGAAGGCTTCTATCTCTTAACCACACTTACTCATTCAAGGTTTAATTATATTCAGAATCTCTATGGGATTTTGCCTTATAATTTGTACCTCCCTCATCTCCTTTTCTATCTAGTCTCCTTTCCTACTCCCTGTTTGTTTTTGTCAAGAATATTTTTTCCTGTGTGGCTTGTTTCCTTGTGTTTTGTCTGCTGTTTGACTGTAAACTGATATTTATTTAATCTTTCCTGTACTATTTTGAAAATCCAGATGCTTTACTTCAGAGAGAATTTTTTTTATACAGTGAAAATTCAACCATAATTTATTTAACATAACCATCCTTCCATACAAAATGAAAACTTCTAATATCTTGTAATTATAAGCAATATAACAAAGAATACTAAATGTATCTTTGTGCAAAGTGAAAATATTTTAGTATAATAAATACTTTTAGGAATAGAATTACTGAATCAAAGGACATGCCTTTAAAATTTTAATTTTGATAGTGTCAGAATGCCCTCCAGGAAAAGGATATCAGCATTTAAACTCCTACCAACTGGGTATACAATTGCCCATTTTATTAAGCCTTATATCAACACACAATATTATTTATTCTTGTTAATTTCAGTCAGTATAATGGGTGAGAAATGTACCTCATGATTTATTTTTTTCTGACTAAAAGAAGTTGGCCATATTTTTAAATTTCTTTTGGCTATTTGTGCTCCTGTGAATGTCTTGTTTTTCTTTTTCTTAATAAATCTATTTTTTATTGGTGTTCAATTTGTCAACATACAGAATAACACCCAGTGCTCATCCCATCAAGTGCCCACCTCAGTGCCTGCCACCCAGTCACCCCCACCCCCAGCCCACCTCCCCTTCCACCACCCCTAGTTCCCCTTTCCCAGAGTTAGGAGTCTTCATGTTCTGTCTCCCTTTCTGATATTTCTTACCCATTTCTTCTCCCTTCCCTTCTATTCCCTTTCACTATTATTTATATTCCCCAAATGAATGAGACCATATAATGTTTGTCCTTCTCCGATTGACTTATTTCACTCAGCAATTGCACTGCTGGGGATTTACCCCAAAGATACAGATGCAATGAAACGCCGGGACACCTGCACCCCGATGTTTCTAGCAGCAATGTCCACAATAGCCAAACTGTGGAAGGAGCCTCGGTGTCCATCGAAAGATGAATGGATAAAGAAGATGTGGTCTATGTATACAATGTCTCATTTTTCTATAACAAAGTTTGAAGATGCGTGTTTTGTTCATTTTATATAGCATTTTGTAGTTCTTGTCAAATTACTTGCTAACATTTAGAAATGGAAATATTTAACATTTTTAAATTTATATTTCTAGCTTCTCCTAGTATTTGAAGGCTCTTTAACCTTGGGCCCTGTTGGCTGGCAATAAATAGCTAAAACAGAAGAAAGACTTTTTACTCTAGTGGTGCAGGCGCTGTCCTGGATCCCATGTCCCTCTTCCAGAGATACTTTTTGTTTTAATTGTTATGGTATTTGAGCAAAACAAAGTTGGGAATATTTTAGTGCTGCTCAATAGTTCTAGCCTAATGTGGAAATCTTAGATTCTCATCTGTCACTTTGTGACAGGCTGAATAAATGAATTAAAGCAGGTAAACCATTTATGGAAGCTCTTTGCATACTTAAGGAGTCCGTGAATAGTATTGTCATCATTATCATTATTATCATTAACATTACAGGTCCTCAACCTCTGTGTCAGGCTGTCAGCACCACCAAAAAGGAACAAAGACTCATAGGAGGGACTCTGCTGAGACTTCTTATATTATTTTTTTTCAGTTCATAATAAATTATCACACACTTAGTGGATAATTACATCTATTTATTAGCTCAGGATTCTATAAATCAGACATCTGGCATAGCATGATTGGGTTATGTGCTCAGGATGAAATCAAGGAGTTGGTCAATTACATGCTTATCTGGAGTGTTCTTTTGGGCACCTCTTCCAAGCTGATGATACCTGGTGTTGACAGAATTCAATTTCTTTTTGTTGTGATAATGAAGTCCTATTTTCTTGTTGACTGTCATCTAGGGACATCTCTTAGCTCGTATATGCTGTTCAAAAGTTCTTGTTCCTTATCCTCCTCCACATCAAAACCAGGGACAAAGAGCTTCTCTCATTTTCAATCCCTCTCACTTCTGTAATATTTTGACTAATATCTGTAATCATTTATAAATCTCTGTACTTCTAAAGTGCTCATATGATTCACTTAAGCCCATTCTATAATCATCCCAGTTTAAGGGCAACTGATAGTAATCTTAACTGTGTCTAAAAACTCCCTTTCCCATGTAAAGTATCATCATGTGAGTTAACATCAGACACCAAGATTATGGGGCCCATCATAGAATTCTACATTTCTCTTAGCAGGCCTAAGGAAATGGTACTCCTAGAACATCTTTAAAATCACATCAGTTGGGATGCCTGGTGGCTCAGAAGTTGAGTGTCTGCCTTTGGCTCAGGGTGTGATCCCAGGGTTTCAGGATCGAGTCCTACATTGGGCTCCCTGCACAGAGCCTGCTTCTCCCTCTGCCTATATCTCTGCCTTCTCTCTGTGTCTCTCATGAATATATAAATAAAATCTTTTTAAAAATCACATCATTTAATAAAACTATGAAAATAAACCCACATTGTCCTACACAATACCTCATTTCTAGCTTTCTCTGTACATTTTGTAACCAAGCTCCAGTGTAAGCCCACTGATTTCCTGGAATACAGAGGGTCTTAATCTCTTTAAGAGGATGGTCTTAGCAGTGCCTAAGGTCACCTATCCAACAGGATCAGCAATTATATAGCAACATAAGAGCTATATAAATAGGATTCTAAAGACTTTTGGTAAGGTTGAATTAATTCTAAGTGAGGCTCCTGGGCCAGGTAATTCATTCATAAATAATGGAAAATGGATCCACTGATGTTCTGGTACTTATTTATTTATTCCCTTCACAACAGCTATGAATGTAGAAATGTTTCAAAGCTTTCATACCTGTGTCGAAGCCAAAAATATGTTTTCTTATGGCTTGAATTCAAATTTGCTTATTTCATCTCTTTTTTTCCCCTACATTGCCAAGGGATTGGTCTGGCACTGAGTCAGCTACGTAGCTATCTCTTAGCACAAAGGCCAGGTGAATTTGAGGTCACCAAACTCCACACCAGTCATGTCACTGCTGTATCCTCTGTCATCTGCACGTTTAGACTGGATGGTTCAGGCACCTGTCATTTCTTCAAAACTTTTAAGCAAAGCTGCAGGGTGTTAATACTCACCACTACAGGCACTAAAGGCACAACAAGAAGGCTACTGGAAGAATCCCTTTAATTTAACAGTGGGGCATTTATTTCTACCTCTGATCAGGTTGACAACCAAGCTGCACACATCTGGGGGAAGAATCCCATTTGTAAGTGACACTGCCATTTGAAATAAAAAATCCACTGCATGGGCATGAAGTGGTTATCATGAGGTTTGACAACTGGTATTTCACATACACTGGTCAGAGTAATGAGGGATCTTCAGATTTTACTGTGTCTGAGACAGACTTCTTTGTTGCTGAATCATTATGAAGCCCACAGAGTCCTTAAGAGGTAGCTAAAACATTCAGAATGATGGAAGGGCACAGCTAAAACATTAAGAATGATGGAAGGGCACAGCTAAAACATTCAGAATGATGGAAGGGCACAGAATGATGGAAGGGACTTGCTGGAATACTTGAGTATTCCAGGAACAATAACTAACAAACTGATGTGGAAGAACCAGCCGTGCCAGTGCATACTTGTCTTAGAGAGGAGAAACAAGAAAGTTAATTGGGCCTATTCTTTCCATATGTTTTTTGCCTTTTGCTTATTTCACTCCTCACTTCCAAACCTGGATAGACATCTCCTTCTTTGTGTCACCTTGAAGAATGCTATTTTTCACTACAATTACATTTTTCTGTAATATTTATGATTCTTTTCTGTAAGCATTTATGGTGTATTAATTAATACTCAGCTATAAGCTGTCCAGAAAAAAAATACAATCATTGTTGCAGGATTTAGCAACAGTGAAGCCTGCCTCAGGCACAGTAAAATCTGAAGATCTATTTCATTACTTCTGACCAGTGTGTGTAAAATGCCAGAAGAGGAAGTGCTGTAGACAAGAGAAAAATGCTGGGAATAGAATCTAGAGGCCACACAAGAAAGCACTGAAATTCATAATGTTACAGAAAGCATTAAGGGTCATTGCAAGCAAATGCTGCTAAATTCTGGCCCCTACTTACTATGGCTGTCTCACCTCCTCCTGTACCCAAGGCCCTCCGTGGCCTTATGTAACTTACAGAGGTATCCCAAAGACCCAAAGCCCATTCTCTAACACCCTACTGTTCTTCCCCCAGGCTGATTTTCCTAGTAACAGATTGAAGACCTCAATGCCAGATGAATTCTCCTCTTGCTGGTCATTGTTCTGCTGGGCTGAACAGATGTGGTTTGGGCACATGGGCAAAATGTCATGCAGCAGAACATGGACCCTTAAAACATGTCATGTATGCGATACTATCGTGTGTGACTTTAAATTCAGAGAACTGTTCTATCTTGATGTTTCATAGAGGAATGTGAAAAGCTTGTAAATGGTAACCACAAAGCAGTTAAACCATGATCCTGGTGCAAACATGAATAATAAGTTTCTCTAGTTCTTATCATATATTCTTTTGACAGCTCAGAATGAGAGTTTTGAATATTTAACGGGCGATATAAAGCTTTGAAATTTGGGCAGGTGGTGTGTGTATGTGTGTGTGTGTGTGTGTGAAGTCTTACTCCACTCTCAGGTGTCCATTTTCTATAGAATGGTGGTGCATTTCATGAGAATCTAATAATACTTTGTAGATTTTTTTTCAATTAGTGCGGGTGAGACCTGTACATATTTCAAACAACACAGAATATTTTATATTGCTAATATAAGCTGTGTATTTAGTTCAGTATTTGAAATATAGCAAAAGAAATAGTGGCTCACTGAATTGTCCTTTGAGTGACTCAGAGGTGTGGTCAGAGAAGAGCTATCTCCACATTCCAATCCTTCCGTGATATGAGCTGCATCTGAGGGATAGATGACATGGTAAAAGGGAGTTAGACCACCTCTTTTCCAGTGTGGGCAGAAATGCCCTGATTCAGTGAAATGTTCCTAGCTATAAGTTGGTGTTCTTGTCTGCACAAGCTGCTGTAACAAAATACCTTAAACTGGGTAGTTTAAAAAACAGAAATTGGGGATCCCTGGGTGGCGCAGTGGTTTAGCGCCTGCCTTTGGCCCAGGGTGCAATCCTGGAGACCCGGGATTGAATCCTACGTCGGGCTCCCGGTGCATGGAGCCTGCTTCTCCCTCTGCCTATGTCTCTGCCTCTCTCCTTCTCTCTCTGACTATCATAAATAAATAAAAAAAATAAAAAACAGAAATTTATTTTTTCATAGTTCTGGAGGCTAGGAAGTCCAAGATCATAGTGCTGGCCAATTTGGTTCCCGGTAAGGACTCTCTTCTTTGCTCGCAGATGACTACCAGTCTTCTCACATGGCAAATAGAGAAAACGGGCTTTCTGGTGTCTGTTCTATTAGGGCATTAATCCAATTCAAGGATCCTACCTTTATGACCTCATTTAAACCTAATTATCTCCCAAAGATCCCATCTCCAAATACAATCACATTGTGGTTTAGGGCTTCAACATATAAATTTGAGGGGAATGCAATTCAGTTTGTAGCAGTTAGTGTAGATCCATGATGTGCAATCTCCTTATATTATTGTAAAATTCCCATTGTATTTGCTAAAGCTGCCCTATGGCCTGAATATGTGCTCTCCCAGATTCATATGTTGAAATCCTAATCTCTAACAATGATAGTATTAGTAGGCAGAATCTTTGGAGCTGCTTAGGTCATGAAAGTGAAGCCCTCATGAATGGGATTAGTGCTTTATGAAAGAGGCTCTAGAGATATCCTTAGCTTTACTATGTACATTGGGGGTACATAGTAAGAAGGCACTATGAACTAGAGAGGTGGCTCTCAATAGAAAGGTGACCACACTAGCATCTTAATATTGTATTTTCCAACCTCAAGAACTGTGAGCAATACATTTCTGTTGTTTATAAGGTATCCAGTCTGTGGTGTTTATTAAAGCAATCCAAGCAAAGTAAGATAAACTACCATAAGAAAATACCATAAAATGGATGGTTCAAACCACAAAAAAGTATCATCTCACAGTTTTGAAACCTGGAAGGTATTAAGGCATTGGCAAGAATGGCTGCTTCTCAGAGCTATGAAGGAAGGACATATAGGAATCTCACTTGTAAATGGAGCTCATTTTCATTTGAATACCAGTTATGACATAATTATTCAAATATTTATGCCTGAAAAATATAGTCTGAGTACACATCCATAGCACTAAGATTTGATGATATGATCTTATATGCTTCAAAGAAGCCTGATTCAAATAGGTTTGGCAAATTTTGATGAGTGCACACTCCATAATCCCTGAAAGGGAGAGAAGGCAGGGATCTCTGCTAGGTTCACTGATGTGTCTCCTATGTGCATAGATTCTATATGGCAGATATTAGAAAACACTTAGTTAAAATGATTGTCCTTAGAAAGTCCTTAGAACTTGAGAAAATGCTAGACTTCACATATGCGTGATGTGCCTGCACACAAACACAAACATAGGCATTCGTATGCGGCACACACTTGTAGAGTTATTAAATTATAATTCTCTAAAAGTAGCTCTTACCAGGGCACAGAGGCATCTCAGTCAATTAAGTGTCCAATTCTTGATCTCAGCTCAGGTCTTAATATCAGGATCATGGATTCAAGCCCTAAATTGTGGCTTGAAAAAATATAAAATAATTTTTAATTTTTTAAAAATTAAAATAATAATAAAAAATAATAAAGTAGATCCTACTACGTTTTTTCTGGACCAGGGGTCTTCCAAAGTGGTTCCCTTATAGTTCTTTCCAATAAACTCAGGAAACTCTGAATTCAGTACATTTATTTATTACCAACTTTTAAGAGTCTCTAATGCATTCATTATTTCCGATAGGGGAGATGAATGTGTGTAGCATCCGAAATGCACCTGTGACAGACACACTCTGTCCTCCTTCCATTTCATGCTAATCCCTCATTTTTGCCCTGATCTCTTCCTGCAGAGGTGTCTTTTATACCATTAAGTAAAAGAAAGAAACATTCTGGGAGCTTTAATCTTTCAGAGTTCTATCTCTGCATACCTGTGTTGGAAGACTACAGTTCCCTGGATGTCCTCAAGCTCAAGTTGGGCCATTTTCTCCCTTGTGGGGGCACCTCCTCAATAGATTCTTTACCTCTGGAAATCAACTCAGGAGGGCTAGAAGAGCCCACAAAATTCAATCAGCAAAAGCCCAGCTCTGCAAGACTTTTTTTTTTCTTTTAATCACCTTATCCCATTTGGGACCAGCCATCTCCTAAGGCTTCAGGAATGAAATCTAATCTTTTTTAAAGAAATAGTGAAAAGAATTATAAGGGAAAGGAGAGGGGCTGAGTGGGAAACATTAGAGAGAAAGACAAACCATGAGAGACTCCTAACTCTGGGAAATGAACAAAGGGTTGTAGAAGGGGAGGTGGGTGGGAGGATGGGGTGATGGGCACTGAGGAGGGCACTTGATGGGATGAGCACTGGGTGTTATACTATATGTTGGCAAATTGAATTTAAATTTAAAAAATTTTTAAATTTAAAAAATAAAAATAAAAAAATTCTATTTTGAAAAGTTAAGATGGTAAATCCCATGAAAATAGAAAAATATAGAATGTTTACATTTCTTGCTGTTAGGTAAGGAAGGACATAATTTTGTTATTTGAGATTCCTACATTTTGCCCAGGGGGAGCATTATTATGCTCAGATAAACTGGTGTAAAATAGTGAAAAATAAAATGAGAGTGAATAATAATCCACTGCATCCATGATTCTTCAAAATATGAAAATAGAGAAGTTATTAATATGCCCAAGAGTAGAACATAGCCATTTAATCATATCAGTAACCTTTGAAATCTCACAAAATCCCTCAAACTACTTTAAGTTCATGATGGCAACAATTTTATTCTTGTTTTTCCCCGGGAATGTTAACCGATATTCTCATTTCCCTCATCCTCCATAGCCCCTGATAACTGCCATTCTATTCACTACTTCTATGAGTTTTACTTTTTTTAAAGATATCACCTCTAAGTGACATCATACAGCATTTGTCTTTCTTTGTCTAGTTTATTTCACTTAAGATAACGCCCTCTAGATCATCCATGTTGTCACAAATGGCAAGATTTACTTCTTTCTCTCTGTGAATAATATTCCAGTGTGAGTGTGTGTGTGTGTGTGTGTGTGTGTGTGTGTGAAATATTCTTATCCATTTATCCATTGATGGACATTTAGGGTATTTCCATATTGGTTATAAATAATCCTACCATAGACATGGGCATGGAGATATCTCTTTAAGATCCTGATTTTATTTCTTTTGAAAACTTGCTCCAAAGTGGGATTACTGGATCATATGGTAGTTTTATTTTTAGGTTTTTCAGGAACTTCCATACTGTTTGCCATAGTGACTACACCAACTTACATTCTCAACAATAGTGCACAAGTATTCTTTTTTTTCTGCACACACTCATCAACACTTATTATCTCTTGTTTTATTGATGATACCCATTCTTTTTTTGCCTACCTTCCAATTTTATGTTTTATTTTAATTCCAGTGTAGTTAATATACAGTGTTATATTCAGATTCACTTGTACAATATACTGATTCAACAATTCCATATATTACTCAGTGATCATCAAGATATGTGTACTCTTTAACTCCCTTCACCTATTTCACCCATATACCCCACCCACCTCCTCTCTGGTAACCCTCTGTTTGTTCTCTGTAGTTGAGAGTTTATCTTTTGGTTTGTCTCTCCTTTATTTTCTTTGTTGATTTGTTTTGTTACTTAAATCCTACACATGAGTGAAATCATAGGGTATTTGTCTTTCTCTGATTGACTTATTCTACCTATCATTATACTGCTGATATTGTCCCATGTTGTTGCCAATAGCAAGATTTCATTCTTTATGGCTGAATAATATTGCACTGTGTGTGTGTGTGTGTGTGTGTGTGCGTGTATACACACACAGGTATATTATATATTATAGTATATCTTTTTTATCCATCCATTATATGGACACTATAATTTAGCTATTGTAAATAATGCTACAATAATCATAGAGTTGTATATATCCCTTCAAACTAATGTTTTTGTATTTTGGGGATAAATACCCAGTAGTGCCATTACTGGATCATAGAATAGTTCTATTTTTAACTTTTAAAGAACTTCCACAGAGGCTGCATCAGTTTGCATTCTCACCAAAAGTGCATGAGAGTTCCTTTTTCTTGACATTCTCATCAGCATCTGCTGTTTCTTGAGATTTTTATTTAGCCATTCTGATAGGTATGAGGTGATATCTCACTGTGGTGGTGATTTGCTTTTCCTTGATGATGAGTGATATTGAGCATCCTCTGATATATCTGTTGGCCATCTGTATATCTTCTTTGGAGAAATGTCTATTCATGTCTTCTGCTCATTTTAAAAATTGGATTATTATTTTTTTTGGTGTTGAGTTGTATAAGTTCTTTATATACTTCGATATGAACACTTTATCAGGCATGTCTTTGGAAATATCTTCTCCCATTCAGGAGACTGTCCTTTAATTTTGTTGGTTCTTTTGTTGCTGTGCAGAAGCTTTTTATTTTTATGGAGTCCCAATATCCCAATAATTCATTTTTACTTTAGTTTCCTTTGCCTTGAGAGACATATCTAGAAAGATGTTTGTTATGGCCAATGTCAGACAAATTACTACTTCTGCTCTTTTCTAGGATTTTTATGGTTTCAGGTCTCACATTTAGGTCCTTAATCCATTCTGAGTTTATTTTTGTGTATGATGTATAAAGTGCATGTAGCTGAACAAGCTTTTCAACACCATTTGTTGAAGAGACTTTTTCTCATTGCATATTATTGCTTCCTTTGTAAAAGATTAATGGACCATATAATAATGGGTTTGTTTCTAGTATTTCTATTCTGAGTGTTGATTTGTTCATTTTTGTGCCAGTACCATACTGGTTTTGTTGTTGTTTATTGTATTTTTAAAATTTTATTTTAAATAGGCTCCATGCCCAACATAGGGCTTGAATTTATAACCCCGAGATTAAGTCATGTACTCTACTGACTCATCCAGCCAGGTGCCCCAGTACCATACTACTTTGATTACTACAGCTCTATAATATAATTTTAAATCTGGAATTGTGACATGTCCAATTTTGTTTTTCTTTCTCAAGATTGCTCTGGCTATTTGGGGACTTTTATGGTTGATACAAATTTCAGGATCGTTTGTTCTAGTTATGTGAAAAATGCTATTGGCATTTTGATAGGAACTACCTTAAATCTGTAGATTGCAGGAGAGAAGTTAAGATGGTAGAGGAGTAGGGTGACCCTAAGTTTGCCTTATCCCTTGAACACAGCTAGATAAGTATCAAATCATTCGGGACACCCAATAAATCAGTCTAAGGACTGAGAGAACAGAACTGCAAGTCTACAAGTAGAATTGTGGAAGGCACAAGCTGTGGAGGGTAATTTAGGGGAGATTAGAACTGTTGGGTGTTGTAGAGGGGAGGGATCCCTGCTAACAGACTACCACAAAGTAGCAGAGCACAAAATCTGAACTTTTATTTTTTTAAATTTTTTATTGGTGTTCAATTTGCCAAAATATAGCATAACACACAGTGTTCATCCCATGAAGTGCCCTCCTCAGTGCCCGTCACCCTGTCACACCAAGCCCCGCCCACCTCCCTTTCCACCACCTCTCTGTTCATTTCCAGAGTTAGGTGTCTCTCATGTTCTGTCACCCTCACTGATATTTCCCACTCATTTTCTCTCCTTTCCCCTTTATTCCCTTTCACTAATTTTTATATTTCCCAAAAGAATGAAACCATATACTGTTTGTCCTTCTCCGATTGACTTATTTCACTCAGCATAATACCCTCCAGTTCCATCCAAGTTGAAGCAAATGGTGGGTATTTGTCGTTTTTAAAGGCTGAGTAATATTCCATTTTATACATAGACCACATATTCTTTATCCATTCATCTTTTGATGGACACCGAGGATCCTTCCACAGTTTGGCTATTGTGGACATTGCTGCTATAAATATTGCAGTGCAGGTGTCCTTCCATTTCACTGCATCTATATCTTTGGGGTAAATTCCCAGCAGTGCAATTGCTGGGTCATAGGGTAGCTCTATTTTTAACTCTTCGAGGAAGCTCAACACAGTTTTCCAGTGGCTGTACCAGTTCACATTCCCACCAAAAGTGCAAGAGGGTTCCCCTTTCTCCACATCCTCTCCAACATTTATATTTCCAGTCTTATTTATTTTTACCATTCTCACTTGTGTGAGGTGATATCTCCTTGTGGTATTGATTTGTATTTCCTTAATGGCAAGGGATGCGGAGCATTTTCTCATATGCTTGTTGGCCATGTCTGTCTTACTCTGTGAAATTTCTATTCATGTCTTTAGCCCATTTCATGATTGATTGTTTGTTTCTTTGGTGTTGAGTTTAATAAGTTCTTATAGATCTTGGATAATAGTCCTTTATCTGATATGTCATTTGCAAATATCTTCTCCCATTCTGTAGGTTGTCTTTTAGTTTTGTTCACTGTTTCTTTTGCTGTGCAGAAGCTTTTTATCTTGATTAAGCCCCAATAATTCATTTTTGCTTTTGTTTCGTTGCCTTCATAGATGTAACTTTCAAGAAGTTGCTGTGGCCAAGTTCAAAAAGGGTGTTGCCTGTGTTCTCCTCTAGGATTTTGATGGAATCTTGTCTCACATGGACTCTTTCATCCATTTTGAGTCTATCTTTGTGTATGGTGTAAGAGAATGGTCCAGTTTCATTCTTCTTCATATAAATGTCCAATTTGCCCAGTACCATTTATTGAAGAGACTATTTTTTCCAGTGGATAGTATTTCCTGCTTTATTGAATATTAGATGACCATAGAGTTGAGGGCCCATTTCTGGGTTCTCTATTCTGTTCCATTGATCTATGTGTCTGTTTTTGTACCAGTACCACACTGTCTTGAACCACAGCTTTGTAGTACAACCTGAAATCTGGCTGTGATGTGATGCCCCCTGCCCTGGTTTTCTTTTTTAATATTCCTCTGGCTATTCGGGGTCTTTTCTGATTCCATACAAATCTTAAGATGATTTGTTCCAACTCTCTGAAGAAAGTCCATAGTATTTTGATAGGGATTGCATTAAATGTGTAAATTGCCCTGGGTAACATTGACATTTTCATGATATTAATTCTTCTAATCCATGAGCATGGAATGTTTTTCCATCTCTTTGTGTCTTCCTCAATTTCCTTCAGAAGTGTTCTATAGTTTTTAGGGGATAGATCCTTTTTACCTCTTTGGTTAGGTTTATTCCTAGGTATCTTATGCTTTTGGGTGCAATGGTAAATGCATTTACTCCTTATTTTCTCTTTCTTCAGTCTCATTGTTAGTAAATGCCATATAGAAATGCCACTGATTTTAGTGCATTGATTTTGTATCCTGCCACACTGCCGAATTGCTGTATTAGTTCTAGCAATCTTGGGGTGGAGTCTTTTGGATTTTCTAAGTACAGTATCATGTCATCTGCAAAGAAGGAGAGTGTTTGACTTCCATGCTGATTAGAATGCCTTTTATTTCTTTTTGTTTCCTGATTGCTGAAGTTAGGACTTCTAGTACTATGTTGAATAGCAGTGGTGAGAGTGGACATCCCTATCAAGTCCCCTGATCTTAGGGGAACAGTGTTTACCCATTGAGAATGATATCTACTGTGGGCTTTTCACAGACAGCTTTTAAGGCACTGAAGAATATTCCCCTTATCTCTACATCTGAAGAGTTTTAATCAGAAATGGATGCTGTAATTTGTAAAATACTTTCTCTGTATCTATTGACAGGATCATATGGTTCTTATTTTTTCTCTTGCTTATATGATCTATCATTGTGATTATGTGATGTGATCTATCATTGATTACTTTACGAGTGCTGAAACAGCCTTGCATCCCAGGAATAAATTCCACTTGGTCATGGTGAATAATCTTCTTAATGTACTTTTGGATCCTATTGCCTAGTATCTTGTTGAGAATTTTTGCAACCATGTTCATCAGGGATATTGGTCTATAATTCTCCTTTTTGGTGGGGTTGTTGTCTGGTTTTGGAATTAAGGTGATGCTGGCCTCATAGAATGAGTTTGGAAGTATTCCATCCCTTTCTGTCTTTCTGAACAGCTTTAGTAGAATAGGTATGGTTTCTTGTTTAAACGTTTGCTAGAATTTCCCTGGGAAGCCATCTGGCCCTGGACTTTTGTGTCTTGAGAGGTTTTTGATGACTGCTTCAATTTCCTCTCTGGTTATTGGCCTGTTCAGGTTTTCTATTTCTTCCTGTTCCAGTTTTGCTACTTTGTGGTTTTCCAGAAATGCGTCCATTTCTTCTTGATTGCCTATTTTATTGGTGTATAGCTGCTCATAATATGTTTTTAAAATCGTCTATAGTTCCTTAGTATTGGTGGTGATCTCTCCTTTTTCATTGGTGATTTTATTAATTAGAGTTTTCTCTTGTTTTTAATAAGGCTGGCTAATGGTTTATATATCTTATTAATTCTTTCAAAGAACCAACTCCTGGTTTTGTTGATCTGTTCTACAGTTCTTCTGGTCTCTATTTCATTGAGTTCTGCTTGAATCTTTATTAACTCTCTTCTTCTGCCTGGTGTAGGTTTTATTTGCTGTTCTTTCTCCAGTTCCTTTAGGTGCAAGGTTAGATTGTGTATTTGAGTTTTTTCCAGTTTTTTGAGGGATGCTTGTACTGCGATGTATTTTCCCTTCAGGACTGCTTTTGCAGTCCCAAAGATTTTGAACGGTTGTATCTTCATTCTCATTAGTTTCCATGAATCTTTTTAATTCTTCTCTAATTTCCTGTTTGACCTTTTCATCTTTCAGCAGGATGCTCTTTAACCTCCATGTGTGTTTAGTTTTCTTCCAAATTTCTTCTTGTTATTGAATTCAAGTTTCAAAGCATTATGATCTGAAAATATGCATGGGACAATCCCAATCTTTTTTTTTAATCCCAATCTTTTGATATCAGTTGAGACCTGATTTGTGATCAAGTATGTGGTCTATTCTGGTGAAAGTTCCATGTGCACCTGAGAAGAATGTGTATTCAGTTGCGTTTGGTTGTAAATTTCTGTAAATATCTGTGAAATCCATCTGTTCCACTGTATCATTTAAAGCTCTTGCTTCTCTGGAGATTATGTGCTTAGAAGATCTGTCATTTGCAGAAAGAGCCATGTTAAAGTCTCCCAGTATATGTGTATTATTTCTATGTATGTCTTAACTTTGGTTATTAATTGATTGATATACCTGGCAGCTCCCACATTAGCAGCATAAATATTCATGATTGTTAGGTCCTCTTGTTGGATAAATCCTTTAAGTGTTTTATAGTGTCCCTCTTCATCTCTTACTACAGTCTTTGGGATAAACTTTAGTGTATCTGATATGAGGATTGTTACCCCTACTTTCTTTGGAGGACCATTTGAATGGTAAATGGTTCTCCAACCTTTCATTTTCAGGCTGTTGGTGTCCTAAAGTCTAAAATGAGTCTCTTGTAGACAGCAAATAGATGGGTCTTGCTTTTTTATCCACTCTGATACCCTGCGTTTTTTCTTGGGATCATTTAGCCCATTTACATTCAGAGTTACTATTGAAAGATAATACCTATTCAGTCCCTGTTTTGTGTATTATTTCTCTGGCATCCTCTTTCTTTTACAGAGTCCCCCTTAATATTTCTTGTAGAACTGGGTTGGTGGTCACATATCTTTAGTTTCTGCCTATCCTGGAAGCTCTTTATCTCTCCTTCTATTCTGAATGAGAGCCTTGCTGCATAGAGTATTCTTGGCTGCAGGTTCTTCACAATAGGTCCCTGGATATATATCCTGCCAGCCCTTTCTGGTCTGCCAGGTCTCTGTAGAGAGGTCTGCTGTGAATCTAATATTTCTCCCCATGTAAGTTAGGGGTCTCTTGTCTCTTGCTGCTTTAAGGATCTTCTCTTTATCTTTGGAATTTGCAAGTTTCATGATCAGATGTCGAGGTATTGTATGGTTTTTATTGATAATGGGTGGGGGAATCTATCTCCTGGATCTGAATGCCTGTTTCACTCCCCAAATTAGGTAAGTTCTCAGCTATGATTTGTTCAAATATACTTTCTCCTCCTCTGTCCCTTTTAGCGCCCTCTGGAACCCCAATTAAACATAGATGTTTCCTTCTGAGGCTGTCATTTATTTCCCTTAACCTTTCCTCATGGTCTTTTAATTGTTTTTCTCCTTTTTTTTACTCAGCTTCCTTCCTTGCTATCTACTTGTCTTCTGTGTCACTCACTCTTTCCTCTACCTCATTAATCCTTGTCGTTAGGACCTCCAGTTTGGATTGTATCTTATTTAATTGATTTTTAATTTGCCCTGATTAGATCTAAATTCTGCAGTCATAAAGTCTCTTGAATCCTGTATGCTTTTTTCTAGAGCCACCAGGAGCTTTATAATTGTGCTTCTGAATTGGCTTTTTGACATTGAATTGTAATCCAAATTCTGTAACTCTGTGGGAGAGAGGACTGTTTCTGATTCTTTTGTGGTGAGTTCTTTCTAGTCATTTTGCTCAGTACAATGGCTAAAAACAAGTTGTACTGTAAAAAGGAAGGAAAGAAAAGAGACAAAACAAACAAACAAGGAGGGGTATCCTCTGGTTCTATATACTGTAAATCCCTCGACTTCCCCTGGAACTTTCCAGTGCTGCTCGGTCAATAACTTGTTTTTCCCCTGTCCTTCTAGCTGGTCTTCTTGGGGAGGGGCCTGCTGTGCTGATTCTCAGGTGTGTTCACCTGGGGGAGCTGCCCCGCCCTCTGCCAGGTTCATGGCTCAGTGGCAGCTGTTTATCCTGTGAGGTCTGTGTTCCTTGGTGGCCCTGCTCTGTCCCAGGCACAGGGTTACATCAGGAGGAACAACCCCACTGACAGCAGCCATGTCCTCAGCCTTGGAGTCAGCACCTGCAGTAACTGCTGCAGCTCCCAGTCTTCAGGGGCCTGGATGCTCTGCGGGCAGGGGGCGCTCATCTGCACAGCTCAGGGCCCCAGGCGACAGGAGCGTCCTTGCTGTCCTGGCCCTCCCCGCCTCTGCCTGTCCCGATGGGAGCACAGGGCCTGGTGTCCCGGGCATGGGCCGCTGGAATCGCACTCCCGGGGCCACGTTGTCCCCTCTGCCGGGGAGTTGGCTTCTCCCGAGGCCGGACGGGCGCGCACTAGGCGGCGTCTGTGGTGCACTCTCCCCGGGGCACACTTCCTCTGTTAGTGACTCCAGGAGCCTGGAGGCTCCACTGCCCCTCCTGGAATCCTGCCCAACTTCCCTGCCAGTGCCTTTCCCTCGGGAAGAATCTGATGCAGATTTTTAAAAGTTTCTGCTTCTCTGGGACTGGACTTTCCTGTCCTGGAGGTTTTCGCCACCCACCTTAGCCCGGCTCCTCGCGGGGACCTCTCTCCCACTTGATTTTATTTATTTATTTATTTATTTATTTATTTATTTATTTATTTATCTCCCTACATTGTTAGAAGCACAAACTCTTCTCTCTGTAGCATTCCAGCTGTTCTCTCTTTAAATCTCAGGCTGAATTCATAGATTTTCAGGATGATTTGAAAGTTATCTTGGTAAGTTTATGGGGACAGGTTACTGGGGACCCTACTCTTCCGCCATCTCCCCCGCCCCCCAATATCTGAACTTTTAGAAGTCTACCACTGTTGAGGTTATGCCTGGCTTATCAGTGCTCTTATTGGGAAGAAGGGTGGAGTGCAGGAGGGGACAGCATGATCTGAGGATTCCCTGGGTTGTCCAGAGGAAAGAGTTCCCCTACTTGGAGTGCATTTGGGAGTGGTGGCAAGGCCTCTTAATGGACATAACATTGGGTGCTGTCAACTTGTTGCACTGTTCCCAAGCATAGGAGTGGGAACACCAGCTGAGTGCAGCAAGTCTTGATGCTGGTTTTCTGCTCTACTTTACCATAAATTCTGAAACACTGCACAGTCATGGGACTGGTCACCAAACTGATAAAGCACAGCGAAAAAGTCCCCCAGAGGATTAACTCTGGGAAACACTGGGTGATTCCCTAAAATCTGGAATTTAGAAACACAACTGCAAACCTGAGATAAAACACAGGAGTACTCTGCTAGGTGGCAAGCAAACAAACAGCTGTCTGTCTTCACACAGACAGGGTGAAGAAAGATGGGGACACAAAAGGGGTGATTGTTGGCTCTTCTGTGAGGGCTTTCTAAAGAGTGGCAAGTATGAACTCTCCACTCTGAGGGGAGGAAAAAATGGCCACACCATTTTGTCCCCTGCCCATCAGCACTGACGGACTCAGTGAGCTACACAGGGCTACCAAGTGAAGGCAAGAACCACTTGCAGCAAGCCCAGCACCCCATACCCTGCAGGTACATCTCTATGAGGACAAGTCAGCCTGAGAATCAGCACAAGAGTCCTTTCCCTCAGAAGACAAGCACAAATCCTTCACATGTACCAAATATACTGATCATAGAATGCTGCATAGCTTCAGCTCTTATTTTTAGTTTTAATTTCTAAGTTATTTGTATTACATATTTTTTATTATTTGTATTTAGCTTCTTTTAACAAGCAGACCAAACCACACATAGTATCTACCTTTTTATTCTTTCTTCTTTTCCTAGACAAAATGATAAGATGGAGGAATTCACCCTAAAGGAAAAAATAGCAAGTAGAGGTAATGGCCAGGGATTTTATCAATACAGATATAAGTAAGATGTCTGAAGTAGAATCTAAAACAAAAATTATAAGGATACTAGCTGGGCTTGAAAAAAGCTTGGAGGACACTAGAGAATACCATACTATAGACATAAAGGAACTAAAATCTGGTCAGAGTGAAATTAAAAATGCTATGAACAAGATGCAAACCCAAATGTATGACATAATAATGAGGATGTATGAAACAGAGGAACAAATCAATGATATAGAAGATAAAATTATGGAAAATAATGAAGCTGAAAAAAAGAGGGAAAGAAAGGTATTAGATCATGCAGTTAGATTTGGGGAACTTAGCAACTTCTTAAAATGTAACAACATTCATACATTAGGAGTCCAACATGAAAAGAGAGAAAAAGAGGTAGAAGGTACATTTGAGCAAATTATAGCTGAAATCTTCCCTAATATGGGGAAGGACACAAACAGACATTGAAATCCACGAAGCATAGAGAATTCCCATTAAATTCATTGAAAGCCAGCCATCACCAGGACATGTCCTAGTCAAATTCACAAAATACAAAGACAAAGAAGGAATCCTGAAAGCAGTAAGGGAAAAAAGTCCATAAGATACAAGAGAAGACAGTTCAGTTTCACAGGAGATCTGCCCACTGAAAAGTTGCAGGCCAGAATAAAGTGGCAGTATATATTCAACCTGCTGCATGGGGAAAATATGCTGCCAAGAATATTTTATCCAGCAAAGTTGTCATTCAGAATAGGAGAGATAAAGAGCATTATAGACAAACAAAAACTAAAGGGGTTTATGACCACTAAACCAGCCCTGCAAGGAATATTAAAGGGCACTCTTTGAGTGGGAGAGGAAAAAAAACAAAGCAACAGAGTAGAAAGGAGTAGAGAACATCACCAGAAACACCCAACTTTATAGGCTGGCACAACACAATGGCAGTAAATTCATATATTTCAATAATTACTCTGAATGTAAATGGACTAAATGCTCTAATCAAAAGATATAGAGTATCAGTATGAATAAAAAAAAAAAAAAAACAAGAGTCCTCTGCATGCTGCCTGCTAGAGACTTATCTTAGATCCAAAGACCCCTGCAGATTGAAAGTGAGAGGATGGAGAGCCATTTGTCATGCTAATGGATGTCAAAAGAAGGCAGAGGTTGCCATACTTATATCAAACTAGATTTTATTTTATTTTATTAAAGATTTTATTTATTTATTCATGAGAGATACACAGAGAGAGGCAGAGGGAGACAGAGGGAGAAGCAGCCTCCCCACAGGGAGCCTGATATTGGACTCGATCCCAGGACCCCAGGATTATCCTTTGAGCTGAAAGCAGAGACTTAACCACTGATCCACCCAGGCATCCCAGACAAACTAGATTTTAAACCAAAGACTGTAAAAAAAAGATGAAGAAGGAGATTGTATAATAATTAAAAAGTCTATCTAAAAAGAAGATCTAACCATTGTAAATATTTATGTCCCCAATGTAGATGACCCAAATATATAATCAGTTAGTAAGAAAATTTAAAAAAAATATTGATAATAATACAATAATAGTAGAGGACTTTAACACCCCACTTACATCAATAGATCATATAAGCAGAAAATCAGCAAGGAAACAATGGCTTTGAATGACATACTGAACCAAATGGATTTAACATATATATTCAGAGCACTTCATCCTAAAGCAGCAGAATACACTTTCTTTTTGAGTACACGTGGAACACTCTCCAGAAGATATCACATACCAGGTCACAAATCAGTCCTCAACAAGGACAAAAAGATTGAGATCATCCCATGCATTTTTTTCAGATCATGCTATGAATCTTGAAGCCAATCACAAGAAAAAATTTGAAAGACCACAAATACATGAAGGTTAAAGAACATCCTACTAAAGAATGAATAATTTAACAGGAAATTAAAGATGAAATTAAAAAGTACAGGGAAGCAAATGAAAATAAAAATACAACAGTCCAAAATCTTTTGGTTGCAACAAAGGCCATCCTAAGAGGGAAGTATATTGTAATACAAGCCTACCTCACAAAGCTAGAAAAGTCTTAAAAATACAAACTAACCTTAAACTTAAAGGAGCTAGATGAAGAACAGCAAATGAAGCCTAAAGCCATCAGAAGAAGATAAATAATAAAGATTAGAGCAGAAATAAGTGATATAGAGAAAAACAACAAAAAAGAACAAATTTAACAAAGTTCTTTGAAAAAAATCAATAAAATTGATAAACTCCTACCTGGATTTTATCAAAAAGAAAAGAGAAAGGACCCAAATAAAATCAAGAATGAAAGAAAATAGATCACAACCAACATTGCAGAAATATAAATAGTCTTAAGAAAATATTATTAAAAATTATATTTCAACAAACTGGGCAATCTGGAAGAAATAGATGAGTTTCTAGAAACATACAAACTACCAAAACTGAAACAGCAAGAAATAAAAAATTTTAACAGACTCATAACCAGCAAAGAAATAGAATCAGTAACCAAAAATCTCAACAAACTAAAGTCCAGGACTAGAGGACTTCCCAGGGGAATTTTATCAGACATTAAAGTAGAGTTAATATCTATTCCTCTCAAATTGTTCCAGTAAATAGAAATGGAAGGAAAACTACCAAATTGATCCTAAGAGGTCAGCATTATCTTGATCCCCAAACCAGAAAATGACCCTACTAAAAAAATAGAATTATAGTCCAATATCCCTGATAATAAAATACTAGCAAATCAAATCCAACAGTACATTAAAAGAATTATTCACTACAATCAAGTGGAATTTATTCCTTGACTACAGAAGTGGTTCAATATTTGCAAATCAATCAACATGATACATCACCTTAATAAGAGAAAGGATATGAACCATATGACCTCTTAATAGATACAGAAAAAACATTTGACAAAAGGCAGCATCCTTTCTTGTAAAAACTCTCAAAAAGTAGGGATAAAGGAACATACCACAACATCATAAAGACACAAAAGACCCACTGCTGATATCATCTTCAGTGGGGGGAAAGTAAGAGCTTTTACACTAAGGTCAGGAACAAGACAGAGATGTTCAACTCACCATTACAATTTAACATAGTACTTGAAGTCTTAGCCTCAGCAACCAGACAACAAAAAGAATAAAGAGCATCCAAATCAGCAAGGAAGAAGTCAAACTTTCACTATTTGCAGACAACATGATACTTATGTAGAAAACCCTAAAGAATCCACCAGAAAATTTCTAGAACTATTACATAAATTCAGCAGAGTCACAGGATATAAAATCAACATACAGAAATCTTTTTTTAACATACAGAAATCTATTGCATTTCTATATACTAGCAGCAGAAAGTATATGCTACTACATATAGCAGAAAAAGAAATCAAGGAATTGGCCCCATTTACAATTGCACCAAAACCATTAAGATACCAAGGAATAGATTTAACCAAAGAGGTAAAAGATTTGTACTCTGGAAACTAAAGAACCTATATGAAGGAAATTGAAGAAGACACAAAGAAATGAAAAAGCATCCCATGTTTCTGGGTTGGAAGCATTGTTAAAATACCTATACTATCTAAAGCATTCTGCACATTTAATGCAATCCTTATCAAAATACCACATTTTTTTGCAGAACTAGGACAAACAATCCTAAAATTTACATGGAACCAGAAAAGACCCTGAATAGCCAAAGCAATCCTCAAAAAGAAGAGCAAAGCTGGAAGCATCCCAATTCTGGACTTCAAACTATATTTATAAAACTGTTGTAATTAAGACGGTATGGTACTGACATGCAAGAAGACATAAATCAATGGAACAGAATAGTAAACTCAGAAATGACCCATGAGTATATGGTAAACTAATCTTTATTTTTTTTAAGATTTATTTACTTATTTCATAGAGAAAGAGCACAAACAGGAGGTGTAGAGGGAGAAGTTGAAGGAATCTCAAGCAGACTTCATGCTGAACATGGAGCCCAACTCAGGGCTTGATCTCAGTTACCCTTAGATCATGACCTGAGCTGAAACCAAGAATTGGATGCTTAACCAACTGCATTGCCCACATGCCCCATGGTCAACTAATGTTTCTTGAAACAGGAAAGAATATCCAACTGAACAGACAGTCTCTTCAACAAATGGTGTTGGGAAAACTGAACAGCAACACGCAGAGGAATGAAACTGGACCACTTTCTTACATCACACACAAAAATAAATTCAAAATGGATGAAAGACCTAAATGTAGGACAGGAATCCATCAAAATCCTACAGGAAAACACAGGCAGAAACCTCCTTAACCTTGGCCAGAGCAACTTCTTACTAGACTTGTCTCCAGAGACAAGGGAAACAAAAGCAAAAATGAACTATTGGGACTTCATCAAGATCAAAACCTTCTGCATAGTGAAGGGAACAGTCAATAAAACTAAAAGGCAGAGTATGGAATGGGATAAAATATTTGCAAAGTACATATTTGATAAAGGGTTAGTATCCAAAACCTTTAAAGAAGTTATCAAACAAGCAAAATCCAAATAATCCAATTAAGAAATGGGCAGAAGACATGAATAGACACTTTTCCAAAGAAGATATCAGATGACTAACGGACTCATGAAAACATGCTCAACATCATTCATCATCAGGGGAATACACATCAAAACCATAATGATACCACCTCACACCTGTCAGAATGGCTAAAATTATCAATACCAGAAAAAACAGGTGTTGGTGATATTGAAGAGAAAAGGGAAATATCTTGCACTGTTGGTGTGAATGGAAACTGGGGCAGCCACTCTGGAAAATAGTATGGAGTTTCCTCAAAAAAAGTTAAAAATAGAATTATCCTGTAATCCAGCAATTGTACTACTAAATATTTACCCAAAGGATACAAAAATACTGATGTGAATGGGTATGTGCACCTCAATGTTGATAGCATTATCAACAATAGCCAAACTACAGAAAGAGCCCAAATGTCCACTTATTGATTAAAGGATAAAGTAAATATTATATATAAATATGCAATCAAATATTTCTCAGCCATTAAAAAGAATGAAATCTTGCCATTTGCAACAATGTGAATAGGGTTTCAGTGATTATGCTAAGTAAAATAAGTGAGTCAGAGAAGACAAATACCATATGATTTCACTCATATGTGGAATTTAGGAATCAAAGCAGATGAATGTGTGGGAAGGGGGACAAGGGAAGGAGAGGGTATGCAAACCATAAGAGACTCTTAATAGAGAACAAACTGAGGTTTGATGGAGGGAGTTGGGTGGGGAATGGACAAGATGAGTGATGGGTATTAAAGAAGGTACTTGTTATTATGAGCACTGGGTGTTGTACGCAAGTGATGAAACACTGAATTCTACTCTTGGAATAAGTATCACACTATGTTAACTAACTAGAATTTAAATAAAAATTTGAAAGGAAAAAGAAATAAATCTGTAAATTGCTTTGGGTAATACAGACAATTATCAATATATTTTCCTTCCAATCCATGGGAACGGAATGTCTATTTGTTTCTGTTGTCTTCAATTTCTTCCATTAATGTTTTATAGTGTTAAGAGAACAGACTTTTCACTTTGTAGGTTGTCTATTCCTAGATATCTTACTACTTTTTGGTGTAACCTTAAATGGAATTATTTCCTTAATTTCTCTTTCTGTTCCTTCATCATTAGTGTATAGAAATGTACCAGATTTATTTACATTGATTTTGTATTCTGTGACTTTACTGAATTCATTTATCAGTTCTAGAAAGTATTTGGTGGAATCTTTAGGATTTTCTATATAGAATATCATGTCATCTGCAAATAGTGAAAGTTTTATTTCTTCCTTTCTGATTTGGATGACTTTTTTTCTTTTAGTTGTCTGACTGTTATAGCTAGGACTTAGACTATTATGTTGGATAAAAGTAGTTGAAAGTGGTCTTGCCTGTCTGTTTTCTGACCTTAGAGGGAAAGCTCTCAGTTTTTCTCCATTGGGTATAGTATTGGCTGTTGTTTTTTCATAAATGACCTTTATTACATTGAGCTATGTTTCCTATAAACCCACTTTGTTGAGGGCTTTTATCACAAATGATGTTGTACTTTATCAAATATTTTTTCTGTATCTATTGAGATGATCATATGTTTTTTATTGTTTCTCTTATTGATGTGATGTATCAAATTGATTGATTTGAGAATACTGAAATCCCCCTCACATCCTGGGAATAAACCCCACTTGGTTATGGTGAATAATTTCATTAATAGGTTGTTTGATTTGCTTTGCTAGTATTTTGTTGAGGACTTTTGCATTTTTGTCCATTGGAGATATTTCTCTGTAGTTCTCTTTTTTGTGATGTGTTTGTTTTTTTTTTAAAGATTTTATTTATTTACTTGAGTGAGAGAGAGAACAAGAAAGAGAGAGAACATGAGCAGGGAGGAAGGGCAGAAGGAGAGGGAGAAGCAGGATCCCACTGAGCAGGGAGCCTGACATAGGGCTTGATCCAAGGACCCTGAGATCATGACCTGAGTCAAAGACAGACATTTAACTAACTGAGCCATCAGGTGCCCGTTTATCAGGGTGAAACTAGCTCCATAGAATGAATTTGGAAATTTTCCTTCTATTTCTATTTTTTTATGATAGTTTGAGTAGAATACATACTAACTTTTCTTCAAATGTTTGGTAGTATTCACCTGTGAAGCCATCTTGTCCTGGATCTTTGTTTTTTAGGAGCTTTTTGATTACTGATTTAATCTCCTTGCTGGTAATCAGTCTGTTCAAATTTTCTTTTTCTAACTGCTTAAGTTTTGGTAGGTTATATATTTCCAGGAATTTATCCATTTATCCTAGGTTGTGTAATTTGTTGACATACAGTTTTTCGTAATATTCTCCTACAGTTGTTTGTATTTCTGTGGTATTGTTTATTGTCTTTCCTCTTTCATTCGTAATTTTGTTTGAATTTTCCCTTTTTTTTGAGGTGCTTACTTTGTTTCAAGTTTTTATTTAAATTCTATTTAGGTAACATTTAGGGTAATATTGGCTTCAGGAGTAGAATTTAGTGATTCATCAATTACACACAACAGCCAGTGCTTATCACAAGTGCCCCTCTTTAATACTCAGAGCACATCTAGCCCATTCCCAACCCCCACCTCCCTCCATCAACCTTAGTTTGTTCTCCACCATTAAGAGTCTCTAATGGTTTGCTTCTCTCTCTCTCTCTATCTCTCTCTGTTTCTCTCTCTCTCTCTCTCTCTCCTCCTCTGGCTAGAGGTTTATCACTTTTGTTATCTTTTCAAATTACCATCTCCCAGTTTCATTGATACACTCTATTTTGTTTTGTTTTGTTGGGTTTTTGGGGGGCGTTTTTTGTTTGTTTTAGTTTCTATATTATTTATTTCTGCTCTAATCTTTATTATTTCCTTCTTTCTCCTTGTTTGGGGTTTTATATCTTCTTTTTCTAGCTTATTTAGGTGTAAGGTTAAGTTATTTATTGGAGATTTTTCTTGCTTCTTGTGGTAGACCTGTAATATTATAAATGTGCCTAAGAGCTGTTCTAAGAAAACAGCTTTTGTTACATCCTAAAGATTTTGGATTATTGTATTTACATTTTCATTTGTTTCCCTGTAATTTTCAATTTCTTCTTTAATTTTTTGGTTGACCTAGTCATTATTTAGTACCATGTTATTTAACCTCCATATACTTGTGAGCTTTCCAGATTTTTTCTTGTGGTTGAATTCTAGTTTCATAGCATTTTGGTCAAAAAAATTCCATTTGTATGACTTTGATTTTTTTTTAATTTATTGAGACTTGTATTGTGGTCTAATATGTGATCTGTTCTGGAGAATGTTATATATGCACTTGGAAAGAATGTGTATTCTGCTGCTTTAGGTTTGAGTGCTCTGAATGTATCTATTAAATCTATCTGGTCCGTTGTTATTCAAAACATGTTTACTTATTGATTTTCTGTTTAGATGATGTATCCATTGATGTAAATGTGGTGGTAAAGTTCCCTATTATTGTATTTCTATTGATTAGTTCCTCTATGTTTATTATTAACTATTTTATGTATTTTGGCGCTCCCGTGTTGGGTGCATAACTATTTACAATTGTTATGTCTTCTTGTTGCATTTCCACTGAATTATTACATAGTGCCCTTCTTTGTCTCTTCTTACCATCTTTGTTTTAAAAACTATTTTGTCCAGTATAAATATTGCTACCCTGACTTTCTTTTCATACCCATTCCTGTGATAAATATTCCTTCATCCTTAATTTTCATTCTGCATGTGTCTTTTGGTCTGAATTGGGTCTTTTATTGGCAGCACATATATAGATCTTGTTATTTTATCTGTTCTGTCACCCTGTATCTTTTGATTGGAGCATTTAGTCCATTTACACTCAATATAATTATCAATAGGTATGTATTTATTGCCATTTTGTTTTTGGGTTTGTTGTTTTTGTAGATCTTCTGTTCGTTTCTTCTCTCACCATAAGTTGGTTTTCTTTAGTAATATACTATGATTTATTTCACTTTATTATTTGCATATGTATTACTGGTTTTTGATTTGTGGTTACCATTAGGCTTGTATATAACGACTTCTTCATATAACAGTCTATATTAAGTTGATGGTTCTTTACTCCTCTCCCCCGCCCCTCCACATTTAGATATAGGGTGTCATACTTTATATCCTTTATTTTGTGAATTCCTTGACTTTTACAGTTATACTTATTATTACTGCTTTCATGTTTCCTACTTTTCTTACTCTTCCTTATGGTCTTTTATTCCACTCAGAGAGTCCTCTTAAATATTTCTTGCTGTGCTGATTTAGTGGCCATGAGTTACCTTATCTTTTGTTTGTCTGGGAAACTCTTTATCTGTCCTTCTAGTCTGAATTGTAGCATTGCTGGATAGAATATTCTTGGCTACAGATTTTTCCTTTCAGCCCTTGAAATATATCATATCCCTCCTTTTTATAAAAAGAAGATTTATTTATTTATTTGAGAGAAAGTGAGGAGAGGGGTAAAAGGAGAGAATCTTTAAGCAGACTCCATACTGAGCATGCAACTAACATGGGGCTTGATCTCATGGCCCATGAGATCATGACCTGAGCTCAAACCAAGAGTGGGACACCTAACCAACTGAGCCACTGAAGTACCCCACCATGCCTCTCCTTTCTGGTCTGTAAAGTTTTAGTTGAAAAAAATCAAGTGATAGCCTTATGGAGTGTCCCTTATGTGTAACTGTCTGCTTTTCTCTTGTTTCTTTTAAAGTTCTTTATCACTGGTTTTGCCACTTTAATTATTATGTCTGTTGGTGTAACCTCCTGAGGATGATTTTGTCAGGGCCTCCTGGAAGTTAAATTCTGTTTACCTCTCCAGATTTGGGAAATTTACAACTATTATTTCTTCAAATAATGTTTTTGCTCTCTCTTTTCTTTCTTCTTTTCTTAGGATCCCTATAGTGTGAATGTTATTATTACACTTGATGGAATCACTGAGTTCCCTAAGTTTGTCTCCTTTTGTGTAACTTTTCTTCCTCTCATTCCTTTCCTTACTCTGTCTTCCAGGTCACTAATTCATTCCTCTGCTTCTTCTACCTTTCTATTTATTCCATCCAGTGCATTTTTAAAAAGATTTTTATTTATTCATGAGAGACAGAGAGAGAGAGAGAGAAAGAGAGGCAGAGACACAGGCAGAGGGAGAAGCAGGCTCCATGCAGGGAGCCTGATGTGGGACTCGATCCTGAGTCTCCAGGATCATGTCCTAGGCCAAAGGCAGGTGCCAAAACACTGAGCCACCCAGGGATCCTTATCCAGTGCATTTTTTATTTCACTTATTGTTTTCTTCACCTGTGATTGGTTCTTTTTTATCTCTTTTTTTAAGGGTCTCATTAATGTCTTCCACTCTTTTCTAAGTCTAGTGAGTACCTTTATGATCATTACTTTAAATTCTCTATCTGGCATATTACTTATCTCCATTTTGCTTAGGTCTCTTGCTATAATTTTGTCCTCTTCTTTCACTTGAGACATATCCCTGTGTTTCTTCATTTTGTCTAACTCTTTTTTGTTGTGTCTTTGTATTAAGAAAGTCAGCTATGTCTTCTCTATTGAAAGTACTGGGTGTTTGTGTGGGAGAAGTAGTGGGTGAGGCATGCACTTTCACAAGATGGCACTGGTCCTTTGCCAGAGGTCACATACTTTGCCACCAAGACTAGGCCAGCCAGGGTGAAAACAGAAAGCACATGTGGGTGGAGCACACATTGTTCACAAGTTTTGTTCTCTGGTCCTCTTCCACTGTGCTATATGAGCACAGCACACAGTGCCCACAAGTTACTCACACTGGTTCTCTTCCACAGGATATGTGTGATGCCCTGGGATGCCTAGGTGGCTCAGCAGTTGAGCATATGCCTTTGACTCAGGGCATGATCCCGGAGTCCTGGGATTGAGTCCCACATCGGGTTCCCTGCATGGAGCCTACCTATCTCTCTGCCTATGTTTCTGCCTCTGCTGTGTCTCTCATGAATAAATAAATAAAGTCTTTTTTTAAAAAGAATATGTGATGCCCTGGTCTTGGCAGTGGGGTGGCAGTGGGCAGGGGGTATAGTACCCAGAAATTTTCCATGGGATATACCACCACTGCCAAAACCAGAGCCCTGCTAAATATGTGGGTTGGGATACACAGTGTTGACAAGGTTTGTGCTGTGCTGGTCATGGGACCCACAACATGAAGATGAGGCAGGTCAGGCTGCAGGGAGTGAGGAGCAGTATTAAGCAAGTTATGTATTGAATATTTGCATTGGGCTGATGCCCACAGGTGACCAGCATCTTTATGCTAAGGAACAAGGAAGAGAAATAACACCTGCCAGCTCAGGTGTTTCTAGAGGAGTTTCCCGGTATCTCTGTCTCTTTGGGACCACTCTATAATTAGTAAATAACTTTCCCTCCCTTATGCCTCAGGTGTTTTTCAAACTGCTGCTGGTATGCTATATCTCCATAGGCTATTTTTCCATCTTTTTTTCTTTTCTTTTCTTTCTTTACTTTTCTTTTCTTTTCTTCTTTTCTTCTTTCTTCTCTTCTCTTCCCTTCCCTTTCCTTCCCTTTTTTCTTTCTATCTTCCTTCTTTCCTTTCTTCTTCTTCTTTTTGTTGTTGTTGTTTCTTTAAAGGTGAGGGTTCCATTTTTATTCTGTCAGTCTTCAAGTAATTTTCTGGGTTATTTATGTTGATAAGAGTGTTATCCAGTTGCATCCATGAGATGAGATGAGTTTAAGTTCTTCCTATTCTGCCATCTTTCCCAGAAGTCCAATAATATCCATCCTAACAGGCATGACATGACATTTCCTTGTGGTTTTGACTTACATTTCCCTAATAATTAGTGATATTGAGAACCTTCTCGTGTGTCTGTTGGCTGTTTGGATGTCTTCTTTTGAGAAACACTGATATTATTCTTAAGTCTTTCCCCACTCTGCTTGTCCTGCATTTCCATTGCTTCTACTCTTCCTTTTCTTACATTATTCCCTCTGTTTCATGAATATGCCTGTGTACTTCTCCCTGTGTTCTTGTCATAAAGTTCAGGTGTTCTGCAGTCTATTCAAAGTCTATATTGAAAGTGATAGGTACACATGAGATGACTGCCATGTTGACAGGTCATGCAGAAGTTACAGGATAAAATCCTGCACAAGGTCAGCTTGGGGATGTTTATGCAGCTCCAGTGTGTCCATCTTTAGATAAGCTTTGCCCCTAAGCTTTTTTTATGCTCCTAATATTTTCATAAGAATAAAACAGCACTTCCTTGAGCATTTTGAAAACATTAAACATATGTGACATGGACATAAACATCTGTCCTTGGCTCTCCACAAAAATGAGAGAAAAGCTATTGTGCATCATAACAGCATGCCTTATCTAGATATTTGCAAGGCTTCCTGAGGATTTTCGTAGTAGGCATCTAAATATAGAAAAATTGAGTAATCTATTTCTAATAACTTTGCTTCAGAAATGAAGAACCTTTGAAAAAGTAATTGATCACACTGGTGACATTGGTATTAATGTTTCTCAAGCAGAGGGAATGACACAGTCTAAAGGCTCAAGGTGCAACATGGCTCAGTAATGCTGCCACCATGCAGACACCTAGTGCTGATGATGTAATCATTGTGTCTTTCACACTGGGAGAACACAAAAATGTGAAATCCACACATCAGATTCTGTTGTTTAGCTGCCTGGAGTATTTAGACTGTAAGGGCAAAGTGGCTATTGTATTACGATCTATATTGCATTCCTCCATTCACGTGTTTCAGTCCTTAGCAAATCATTCTGATTTACATTTGGAAAAGTGCTCATTTTTTATTCTTACAAAGTAGCTTTCATATCATCATATACATATGTTGACAAAGTGAAAAATTGCAAACAGTAACACTTGCAGGAAACAATAATGAGTATATTCAATTCTATCCTAAATCTTGTATAAACTGTAAACCTGGAATGTTACATGGTCATTATTAATCTTTTCTTTCTCCCTTCAGGTAGTTAGCTCTAAGTGCATTCTCTCTGAAATCAATAAACAGTCATCATTCCCTTTACTAGAGCATCTAACAGTAGTTCAGTATACATTTTCCATTATCATTTTAATAATGCTGTTACTGAGGCCTGAAACTGCCTAAAAAGAATTTGCTTCACTGGAGCCTTTCTCTTTTAGTGGAATCTTAAATTTTTAAGGGCCATTAAAGAAAAATTGCTAATATTTCTGGTTATCACCATTATCTGCACAGGCAAAAGGTGGAACAATAAACAAACTAAAAAAATAAATCAGTGTAAACAGCTACAGAACATTCTTTATTTTCGTACCTCTCTTAATCTTCCACCATTTGTGTATGTGTGTGTATGTGGTGTGTGTATTGGTGTATAGGTGTATACATGTAAGTGCATCTGTGATGTATTATGAGTGGTCATATGGCATATGTGTGGTATGTATATGTATGCATGTCATGTGTGATTGTGTGTGTATGTATGTAGGGTAGGGATGAGTGTGTGCACATGGTATATAAGTGTGTGTGTGTGTGTGTGTGTGAATTAAACCTGAAGATGCTGCATCTCCTAATTCCAGACCATTAAACAGAGCTTCCAGACTCCAGAGTTGCAGGGCTTTCTAATGGGATATTACTGGGTACAGTCTGGCAAAGGAGGCAGAAGCAAGTCCAGCGGAAATGTGTTTTTCCTTTTCTTGTGAACATTCAGGAAACTAGGCCCAAAACTCCATTCCATTGTCCTCTTCCTCTTGATACCACACTGAATCTCAGTCTCCATCTATATCAGTTTCAAGGGAAACAGAATTGTAGGGTATAAATGAATTTATTATAGGAATTGGCTTATGTGACTATAAAGACTACAAAATCTCATGATCCACCATCTGCAAGATGAAGAACCAGGAAAGTTGGTGGTGAAATTCAGTCTGTCTGAAGTTCTAAGAATCAGGGGAGCTCATGATGCAGACCCCAATCCGAGGACAAAAGAAGATAAAAAAAATACATCCCAGCTCAACAGACAAAAAAAAAAAAAAAAAGTGGGGGAACAGATTTACCCTTCCTCTGCTTTCTGTTTTATTCATACCCTCAACTGATTGAATGATGCCTGCCCATTTTGGGGAGGGCCATCTGCTTTAAGATTCCACCTTTTCTGATATTTCCACTCCTATCAGAAAGGGAGACAGAACATAAAGACTCCTAACTCTGGGAAATGAACTAGGGGTGGTGGAAGGGGAGGTGGGCGGGGATTGGGGGTGACTGGGTGATGGGCACTGAGGTGGGCACTTGACGGGATGAGCACTGGGTGTTATTCTATATGTTGGCAAATTGAACACCAATAAAAAATAAATTTATATTAAAAAAATTAAGATTCCACCTTTTTGGGAAGCCCTGGTGGCTCAGCGATTTAGCGCTGCCTTCAGACCAGGGCCTGATCCTGGAGGCCTGGGATCAAGTCCCACGTTGGGCTCCCTGCATGGAGCCTGCTTCTCCCTCTGCCTATGTCTCTCTCCCTCTCTCTCTCTCTCTGTGTTTGTCTCTCATGAATAAATAAATAAAATCTTAAAAAAAAAGATTCCACCTTTTCAAATGCTAACCTGACCTGAAAACACCCTCATAGACGCACCCAGAGATAATGTTTAAGCAGTTATCTCTTTAAACATCTATCTATTCCCTTAACCTAATCAAGTCCACACATAAAATTAACCATCATAAGTCCACCCCTTGTGAATACAGCACCCATACACATCTCCATAAACCATACTTAATCTCTAAATAAAGACAATACAAATCATAATTCCACCTAACATGGTACAGCTAACCTACCCACAACCAAAAACACACTAAATCCTTCCCCATAAGAGGTAGTTCCTACTCTTCTTGATATCCTGGAACTTAAATACTATAATATAAAGTTAATAATACCTAAATAATATTGGTATAAAGTTAATACATCTTATATTACCTAAGAGAATAAAAGAAGGAAGAAAAAAGATATTTGCTACTATATACATATATTTATAACAAAATAAAGACAATTACTCATGACAATTAATGCCCTCTTTTGTGTAACTGGTCATGTGTTTACAGCTGGTATTTATATGTGTCTTCTACTATATATTCCATATTGCCTTTGTCTTCAGCAACACTTCAGTTGGTCATGATTCTTTGCTTAACAGGATGGCCAGTCCTTCATTCCCAGAGTCTGGGAATGCTAGCAATGCTTGAATTGAGTTATAGTTTTTTATTTACCTTAATCACAGGGCATGGTCATACTAAGAGATACCCTGAGCAATCGCTTGTATTCCAGATATACTCTTCCTTAACTCCACTGTGGAGTGGTATCATGTAATTTCCCCTTTATATTCAGGATCAATCGCCCCAGCCAACAAAGTGCCTTCCTTTCCTATTGATTCAGAAGCATGAGGGATCCAAAGTGAACAGGTGGAAGTCTTCTCTTCCAGCTCAATGGGATCACTGTTGTGCATCATGGTAGAAATATTCCTTCTTTTGAAACTAAGACTTCTAGTCAGGGGAATAGGAAACATTTTGCTAGTGGATTGCTAGATAATGAGTGGTGCCACTCTCATTTTTATCCTTTGATTCCTGAAATTGTAAATTCTGGCTATCAGAGAAATAGCACCACTTCCTGGATGCTGATTCAGAGCATATACAAGGTATGTATGTGTCTTAGCCCCACAAAGTTTTGCCATCACTGCTGTTGCTCCTGAGTCTTCAAGAGGCCATTCCACCATTCTATGAAGTAAGCTGCTTTAGGATGGAGACTGTAGTAAGACTGGTGAATTCCATGAGCATGGGTGCATTGTCAGACTTCTTTTGCTGGCACATGCTGGACATTAACCAGTGCACTCTGCCTAAGGCATGACTATGTAGTATCTTGAGGACAAGCAAATGCAGATCACAGCGAGCCCATGGAAGGTGATTTATAGGGAAAATGTCTCTCTTATTCTTTAAATGCAACTAAATGACTCAGCACAATACTCTATCCTAGTGAATCACGTTGACCAATTATGCTGTTATCTTCTTTACTGCTTGGGGCAAAATACCACAAGACCATTTAATAATAGTACTTTTTTTTAATTTTTAAAATTTATTTATGATAGTCACACAGAGAGAGAGGGGGGGGGGCAGAGACACAGGCAGAGGGAGAAGCAGGCTCCATGCACCGGGAGCCCGACTTGGGATTCGATCCCGGGTGTCCAGGATCGCGCCCCGGGCCAAAGGCAGGCGCTAAACCGCTGCACGACCCAGGGATCCCAAGTACTTTTTGACTGGTGACATCTATTTGTCTAGCCAATTCTCACACTGATTTAAACAGTGAAATTGTTTAATTTAATGTAGCCTTGATTACTGGGAACACAATCCTCTTTCCATGAAATTGTATCCCCATGCTTATTCATATGTTCATCAAGTCTTCAGAGGTGTTCCATAGCTGTGTCATGATTTGAGGAAATGTAAGCTTTATTTTATTATCTGGCTGAGAACCAATCAATTCCTTGTGGTTCCTTTGGATTAGAGACTGGGTGGCAATTAAATGTGCCTCTCAGGGGAGTCTCTTAACTGAACAGGACTCCCTTTCTCCATATGCTTCTGACAAAAAATAACCAAAATCTAAGCTTATTTTCCAAAGTTATTTTTTATGTGAGCTAAATGGATGCAAATTGATGCTTATAGCCTATATTAGAGGTTGCAGTGATGAGAGTCTAGGCTGTCCAGTCTTTTAGAGGATCTCTTGATTTCTGTGGTATCCAGGCATACAAGTGTAGTTCTCTAAGGAGGATGCTATGAGTATCACATCCCCAGGCACATTTTTTCTCTGACTTCCCTGTCTCTAGCATATTTCTGCCCTCACCCTTCTGGTTCCAGTGTTCCATGCCCATTATCTTCATGCTTTCATAGCTCGATTCTAACATCCTCTCTTAAAAATTTTTTCTTCCATCTCTACATTCACAGCATACATCCCTCCCCTGTACACATTCATGAGTATGAAGAGCTTGTTGTTCTTTGCCCTCTGTCTCAACAATTTTTAGATAAAATATATGATAGCTATTGAAATATGTTGGTGTAAAAATATGAAAGGATTATTATCTCTCTGTTCTCATGGTGAGACATGGAGTCTCAGAGTCAGTTCCCACATGGTGGTGGTTTGTTCTTTTGCCTCAGTCTTGCATCCTCATCATCTGTAATGAGTCCCTGAAACTTCACAATGAGCATATGCATTCTAAGGGCCATGGGCAGCCCGTTTGCTTCATCTGGATGCAGGTGACAATGCATGAGTTTTCCAAAAAGAAGGGAAACACCTTCCCCCCCAAAAAAGGGAAAACCCCTTTCAAGTATGTCATCATCCAAAACATGTCACCCTCCACAAAAAGAAACTGGAAAACAAATTACAGGTAGCATAATGAAATTCAACAATCAGAGTGATGCTTTGAACATGGATCTTTGGATAGTCCTTTGCAATTACATGGATGCAAACTATACATTCCTCAGACTGATATTCATTGTCCAATATTCAGAGTTTTTCTTTCTCATTTCTTGCTATCGAGTATAATTTTTCATTATAATCAAAGAGTGAAACTTGCATGTTTTCTGAATTTATCTCTTATTGGTTGTTTCTATTTTGGGGGAAGTGAGGGAAAGGTGAACATGGCTAACTGAATCATGGAAACCCTAAAAATCTGAGGGTCCATTTATAGAATTAGATTAGTCACTGCTCTTGTAATTGTTCAGAGTCCATACTTCTGGAGTTGGAGATGTATCCAGGAAGATTTGAGTTTAGTAAGAAAGCATTGATCTTTGGATAAATTTAGGTATTATAATAATATAAACAGAAAAAAATTCAAATATATTACCGCTGTTAATATTTCTGCCCACCATTTCCTCAAATAGAATATTTTGTGTATTTTTAGTTTCTGGTTTTTTATATCGTTTTAGGCAGATAGACAAAAAAAAAAACACAATGCCTCTCTAGAGGCAGACTTTTCTGTGAAAAGTTGTTTGAGGCAACAATTCAAACAATGTGTAAGTTAAAGTAAAAGTCATTCCTTCCTTATGACAATCTATATCTCTGCTTGGCACTGAGCCATGGTTAGCTCATCATGTGCTTGTCCCATCCATTTGTTTGTTCATGCAAACATATACAGTAATATGTATAATAATATGTACATCAATATTCATAAGCATGCAATATCTTTTTTTAAAGATAAACTTATACTCAACATATCTTTCTGGATCTTGTGTGTTTTAAGGTGCTATGGGCACACTTCCAATCAGTGCATATTGTACTATGTCCTTCTTTTAATGGCTGCAGTGTAATCAAGAATATGGATGGAGCACAGTTCTTCCACTTTCCAAGTTGCTGAAAATCATCATGGCAATAAACTTTTGTGTGTGCTTATTTTGTTTGAATTTTATTACTATTGTTATTTGTTTTCTGGGACTTAATTTCTATCAAATAAATTCACAAGTTAAATTTTAAGAGCACCAGGCTCTTTCAAAGCCCCAAGGAGGGATCCTAGGAAAATCTGCAAAAACAAGATATTCAAGCCATGCTATGTGATCATGCCTCCCCCTTTCCACATTGCCTCCCAAACACTTTAGAGTGAGCAATGGGAATAGTGGTGGCCACAGTTAGGATGCAGCAGAAGAGATTGATTGGAGTCAGAGGTGTCTGCACTTCACATCTGTGCATACATCTTGAGACATGTTCCTGAGTACATGCACCACTCCTGAACTTCTCTCTGGGGTTTCCAGGGGCAGCCTGCACTTCATAAACTTTTCAGAAACATGAGGTGAAAAGGTTAGAGTAATAGCTGACCGATCCTTTGTTGCTCATGGAAATCTAGGTGTTTACAATATCACTCAGCAAACTTCCCTCTCCTCCCCTCCTCAATCTCAGGGAGTGGGCTCACTTTTAAAATCACCAAATCCACAGGCCCCTTCTCATAACTAGAACTTGAGATTTCTAGCATCCTTATTTACATCATTCACATGCAGCCTGCCATCTGTTAGTGAAAATGGGGCCGGGTTCTACTGATGCACTGATGCCTCCAGTTATTGGAGGTATAAGCATTCCATATTTTCATGTTACTCCAAAGATTTTTTTAAATAACCACTTTAATGAGTTATATTTCATGTGTCAAGGAATTCACCAGTTTAAAGTATACATTTCATCAGTGTTTGGTATGTTCATAGGGGATGTCTGAGTAGCTCAGTGATTGAGTGTCTACCTTCAGCTCAGGGCATGATCCCAGTTCTGGGGATCAAGTCTCACATCAGGCTCACTGTAAGGAGTCTGCTTCTCCTTCTGCCTATGTCTCTGCCTCTATGTGTCTTTCATAAATAAAATAAATAAAAACTTAAAAAGAAAAAAAGAATTACACAACACCTATCACTGCCTAACTTAAAATGTTTTCATTGTCCCAAGTGAACCCTGTATCCATTAGGCAGGCACTCCCTATTCTCCTCCCCACCACTAATGTATTTCTGTCTCTCTAGATTCGCTCACTGTGGACATTTCATATAAGTAGAATCATACAATATGTGGTTTTATTTTTACATTCATCAGTTTGTATACATTGTATTGTTTTCATTATTGGGCTATTAAGACTATTGCTGTTATGAACATTAGTGTACAGGTTTTGGTGTGAACATATTTTTTCCTTTCTCTTGGGTATATACCAGATACTGGTATGTATGGTTGACATTTTCAGGAATTGCTAAACTGTTTTCCATAGAAGTTGTATCATTTTACAGTCTTACCAACAGTATTTGAGAATTCCAACTTTTCCACATCCTTTCAAACACTTGCTCTTTTCTCCTTTGTTTTTAATTTGTCCTCACTCTAGTGAATGTGAAGCACTATCTTGTTTTAGTTTTGATTTTCATTTCCCTAATGACAATGATCTTGAGCATCTTTTCATGTCTTATTGATTATATATACATATATACACACACACACACATATATATACATCTTCCTTAAAATTTTATTCAAAACTATTGCTCATTTTTAAATTAGATTAACTTTTTATTGTTGAGATGTAAAGTTCTCATATATTCTGTATACAAGTCCTTCATCAGATGCATGATTTGCAAATATTTTCTCCCATTTTGTGTCAACATGCTTTTAAATTTTTATTATTTCTAAAAATCTTATAGGATATTAAAATTGTACAACAAGGCTAATAATTTCAAATATATGAATGGGTAACTCTTTGTGAGTAGCTGCATTTTTGCAAGTAGTGAGTGAGTGAAACCCTGGAAGACTTTGGAAGCCACATAAACACACACCCCCAAACACAGAGCACATGGATGCCTGACAGGCTGCACTAAGACAAGGATGATCAGAAGATGTGATCCCATTCACTTGGTGGGTGAATTGCCAATCTCATGGCCACACTAGGCCCTGCACACCTCAACTGGGCCCATTTTTCTTCCATTTTGTGAGATTAAGGATTGATGACACTTTTCTGAGAATTACAAAGGAAAATAAGGTATAATTAAATCTAATCTGGTGTATTCATCTTTTTTAAAGCTATGAAACTTGGGACACCTGGGTGGCTCTGTGGTTGAGCGTCAGTCTTTGGCTCAGGGCATGATCACGGAGTCCTGAGATCGAATTCTGCATCTGGCTCCCTGCATGGAGCTTGCTTCTCCCTCTGCCTGTGTCTCTGCCTCTCTCTCTGTGTATCTCTCATGAATAAATAAAATATTTTGAAATTTTTTTAAATAAAGCTATCAAATCCTTAAAAGTAATACAAAAAATAAACATAAGCCCAAGAGTCTATTAACTTCCCACAGTCTAACTGCTGTCTCCCAATGGAAACACAATTTGAAAATCTTTATCTTTTACCAACTGGTTCCCTGAAGTGCAAACATCCATCCCATGGACAAATTTCATTTGTTTAAAAAACAAAAACAATAACAAAGCAAAACAAACAAACAAAAAACAGTAAGTTGTCAACATTTATTTTTTTAAAAGATTATTTATTCATGAGACACACACACAGAGAGAGAGAGAGAGAGAGAGAGAGAGAGAGAGAGAGGCAGAGACACAGGCAGAGGGAGAAGCAGGCTCCATGCAGGGAGCCTGTCATGGTACTCAATCCCGGATCCTGGGATCATGCCCTGTGCAGAAGGCAGGTGCTCAACTGTTGAGCCACCCAGGCATCCCAGTTGTCAACATTTAGAAACCAGGAGGTTTTATACAAAATTATATACTTCTGTTTTTTTTGAAAGACCAAAATATTTCTTGACTCTAGGCAGATACAGCAAGTGGGCACTTCTCTGGATAGGGGTGTGTACTGCAGGTCTCTATCACCCCAACCCCCTCATCCCAGTTCACCCCATTTATCTTCCCTGCTCCTGAAGGAGCAAATTCACCTCTAGATGGAGCTTTCCAACTTTTCAAACTAACCCTCCTGTAAAATATAATTTCCATTCCAGAATCAGGACATATATGCATATATGTACATACTAAAAATAACACAAAATAATATTTCTGAGGACAATGTATTATGCCCTCTGATATGTTCTTTTCTATTCCACTATATTTCATTTAAAAACTTGGATAGGATCCAATAAATTAATTTCAAAAATCCAGGGTTTCAAAAACACTATCCTAGACCACCCCATCCTATTTAAAGAGATAAAGCCTCAGGAGATTGACTTGTCTACTATCTAGAAACCAGGTAAACAATGTGTTTAGACCAATCAATAACCTACAAGCTTCAATTCAAGGGCCCTTATTTAATCATAAATACCCACTGAATGTTGGACTACTTTCAGTTGAAAAATCTCTGAATGAAGAATTTTAAGGAAGAATCTGACATGATTTTTAAGCAGTGGACAAAAAATTTTGTGACCTGAGAGTAGACCCTACAATACCCAGTAGACTCTACATACCTAGTAAATCCTACAATATCCAGGAGACTTTATAATATCCAATAGTCCCTACAGTACCCAGTAGACCATACAACATTCAGCAGCCCCTACACCACCCAGCAGTTCCAAAACTATCCAATACAGCCCTTACAATGTCTATTAACATCCTTCCTTGCCCTCCTACCCTGATAGTAATAAATTTGTCATTGATGACTGAAGCTGCCCCCAATCTTTGTAGCATTTTTGCGATATTGCATTGAGAAAATAACATTTTTCCTAACATCAGGAAAATTATTATTATACTTGGCTACATTAACAACCATAAACCATAAATTGATCACAGTTACCAAAGTAGAATATATTTATTCTTGCATAGAAACAAAAATAAATTTAAAAACAGCTTCTTATTGCATCTTTTAAATCAATGATGTCCTCTTTTGCCTCTAAACATTTCTCAAAATAGGTCAAATGCAACAGATAAGGAAGCTACCACTTAACTCTCATCATTCAAAACAAATACCACTTTTCTTTAGACAAAAGGCTGTCTAGAGTGTTATTTTTCTCTAAGGCTATTGCCTCTTGACCCAGTATATCCTAAGATGGAAAACACAAGAAGAGGGAACCAGAAGGCCATATAGGAGAGGATCCTCCAAAATTAAACATGTTGACAGCTGGCATAGCTACTACTTACTGAGCCTCCCTCACCCTCCCTTCTTTAGCCACCTAGGACTGGGAATCCATAGTGGAAAGCCTACTGGACAGCCCAACCTAAAGAGCAAAGAACTTTTCAATGCAGCATTTTGAGTGAGGGATGTAATTTTATTTTATATTTGGCACCACAGTAAGAACTACAATTGACATTAATTCAGTAATTACCATGGCTTGAAACACTGCTAAGCACTTTATATAATCTTTTAGTCAGTTTGGTCTGCTATTATAAAATTCTGTAAAATGGGCAGCTTAAACAACAAACATGTATTTCTCACTGGAGGCTGGAAGTCCAAGAACAAAGTGTTGACTAATTCAGTGTCTACTGAACGCCCTCTTCCTGGTCTACAGATTTCCCTGCTGTGTTTTTATGTGGCAAAAGGAAAAATCATCGTTCTTGTGTCTCTTCTTATAAGAACACTAATCCCATCACAAGATCTCTAACTTCATGAGTTTCCCAAGGTTCCACCTCCAGATCCCAACACATTGGAAGTTAGAGCTTCAACATATAAATTTGGTGGGATGGAAGGGACACAAATTTACACTCCATAAAAGTAATAATGTGCAGTCCTCAGTGCCACTACACTATTAGGGGCTAGGATTCCCATCTACTTTCTTTATATTTCACAAATTAGGAGCCTAAGACCTGGGAAGTAGCTCACTTAATTGGATGCGTAGTCTTAGAGCATCCACATGGCAAAGTCTGAATCCAGGCTGTAGGGTTGCTGGTACTCGTTTTTACATACTCATATATTTTAATTTTGATAAATCTTTTTGGCTTCCAATGTCTATTTTATTGTCTCAATATAGGCTTTGGTTTGCAAAATGTGTGAACATTTTCCCAGTCTTGTTTGCTCGCTCTTTCTTTTTTTCCTTCTTTCCTTCTTCTTTTTCTTTCTTTCTTCTTTCTTCTTTCTTCTTTCTTTCTTTCTTTCTTTCTTTCTTTCTTCTTTCTTTTTCTTCTTTCTTTCTTTCTTTCTTTCTTTCTTTTCTTCTTTCTTTCTTTCTTTCTTTCTTTCTTTCTTTCTTTCTTTCTTCTTCTTTCTTTCTTTCTTCTTTCTTTCTATTTCTTTAAGGAAAAGAGTGCAATAAAACCCCATGTACTAGTTACCCAACATCAACATTTTTGTTAAAGAATACTCATATTTTTTAAAGAATACTTAGGTGCCCCTAAATGTTAATCCAGTGTCATTATCACTCAAAGGTAATAGTGATTCCTCAATATCATAGAACACTCAATCCATGGCCAATTTCTCCAGATTATTTTTTTTACAGTCATTTCAACTCAGTATCAGTCAAGGCCTACACATGACATTAGGCTGATATTTCCCTCAAGTCTCATTAATCAATACAAAACTCCCTCTATTTATTTGGACAGAAACTAGGGCATCTTATCTATCTTGTTTGTCATCCTAGATTTGGCTGATTGTATTTTCATGATGTCATGTATTCCACACATTTTTTTGAAACTGGTAGTTAGCTGTAGAGACTTAGTGAGCTTTAGATTCAATTCTCTTGACAGGAATCCTGTATAATTTTGGTTACATCATGGCAGAAGGGACATAATGTCTGCTTGTCCTTCTTTAGTGGTATTAAGACAGACTCTCAGATCCATCAGAAGCTACAGAGGGGTATATTTTAATTACACCATTTTTTTTCTTGCATTTGTTAGTTGTGGTTTTTCTTATCATTACAATTACACCATTTTTTCTTGCATTTGTTAGCTGTAAAAAAGAACTTTCCCTAATCAGCATTTATAGCTCAAAATCAGTCCTTAGAAGGTCACCTAGGAAAAATGCATATTGCCCTTTATTTATCAATTTTCAGTATAATTTGTTGGCTCCCAGCACCTTCTTGTCCTTTCTCTTATTTGGAGTGAGGTCTGGTGTCTTTATCAACTTATGGTCCTTTTTGTTTTCTTTTTCATTTTTAAACGTTTTTATTCCAGAACAGAGGTGGATTAACTATGGCTGGTAGACCTAATATAGCTTTCTGCACATTTGGCAAACAATCCTATTAGGCCATAGCCTTACTGATTGATTTACCAGTCATTTATGGCTGCTTTTGTGCTACAGTTACAAACTGAGTACTTGTGACAAAACCCTATGTTCTTCAAAACTGATATTTATTGTCTAGCCCTTGACAGAAAAAGGTTCTTGACCCCTGCTTTAGAGAAGAATCTCTTCATCATTGTTTATGGTCCATTTTTATTGTCGACTATTTATTCATAGATTTTACTATTGGATTTTTGGCCTCATTTTTTTCTCATTTTTATATGTAATATTTATTAGTATAATCAGTCCTTTTATTCTGATATATTAACCATATTTTTCTCAATTTGTCATTTGTTGTTTTTTTCTTTCCTTTAAGGGTACTTTTCACTACACTGATTGTTATATCATTTTTTTTACATATTTACAATTTTATAAATATGTTTTATTAATGCTTTTAGATTTTGAGTCATTGGTAGAAAAGTTTCTTAAAATCTAAAGTCATAAAGGAATTCATTCTAATTTCTATTCTAGTACATGCATGGTTTTTTTTCCATAGTTAGATCTATGAACCTTTTGGAATTTATCCTGGTGAATATACAATTCAAATTTATACACAGAGTGTATCCAACTTATGTTTTTCTCATATGGCTTCCACAGATCATAAACTCCTACTTCCTACTATTAATATAAGGTGCTGCCTTCATCATATACTAATTCTGAGAGAATCTCACTTATCTTGTTCCCTTGGTCTGCTATGTACCAATGCAAAATTGTGTCTAGTGTAGTCTTTATAATATAGACTCATTGCATTTCTCCTGGTGATTCTCATTTAGTTATTCTTTCAAATAAAACTGGTAAATAATCAACTTGTCTGGAAACGGGAAAAAAAAGAAGCTAATGATTTTAATTGAGATCATTTCAAATGTACATATTTAACTTGGGTAAAATCAACACTTTTATGTTGTTGAATCTCCTTATGCAAGAATATGACATGTCTCTCATTTATTTGGTTTACTTTTGGCTCAGTAATAACTTATTGGCTGCTTCCTATACAATTTGCACATTTTTGTGGTAACTGGTTATTTTATGAGAGTTTAAAAAAAATCATTTGTGTTGGTTTATCCATTGATTCTTCTGTGTCCTCTGGGTGCAAAATCACATTTTTCTTTCTAATTTGTGTGCCTCTTATTATTTTATTTATTTTTCTAGAAATATTTTGGCTAATGTATCCAATGTAATGACAAATAATAGGGAAGATAAAGCATATTTACTTGTTTTAAAAGAAAAAAGAGGGACACCTGGGTGGCTCAGCAGTTGAACATTTGCCTTCAGCCCAGAGCATGATCCTGGAGTCCCGGGATCGAGTCCCGCATAGGACTCCCTGCATGGAGCCTGCTTCGCCCTCTGCTTACGTCTCTGCCTCTCTCTTTCTCTCTGTGTCTTTCATGAATAAATAAATAAAATCTTAAAAAAAAGAAAAGAAAAAAAGAAAGTTTCTAGTACTTTCCTTTTAGGTTATTGGCTTCTTGTTAATGAAACAACAAAGCCAAAAGTTAACAGAAATACCCTGTAAAGATTAAAATCTTTGTCTTTTTTGTCTTACTTAGCTTTTTCTTAACATTGTTTTCTAGCTTCAAAAATTAGAAAATACCTTGTTTGGGGCCCTGTTTGGTCCAGTCAGTTAAGCATCTGATTCTTGACTTTGGCTCAGGTCATGATCTCAGTATAGTGGGATGGAGCTCGGTATTGGGCTCCATGCTCAGCACAGAGTCTGCTTGAGATTCTCTCTCTCCCTTCATTCTGCACACTCGATCTCTTTCTAAAATAAACAAATAAATCTTTAAAAAAAAAAAAAGAAACAATTTTAACAGGATACACATAGAGGGCCTGAAGAGAGTCTTTTCCATCACGGAAGCCAGAACTGAGCCTGGAGAGCGGGCATATCCTTTATGGTCATGACTCCTAATGCAAGTAAAATCACTTCAGTAAAATCACTACAACATGAGGCCAGCTGGACAGTTTGATGGAAAAGATTAGGAATTAACTTTGTTGATATGAAAACTTTATTTTCATAACCACAGGACACATTTATCTTTAAAAAATTCCCACCAAGCTCAGCGGTTTAGCGCCACCTTCAGCCCAGGGCCTGATCCTGGAGACCCGGGATCGAGTCCCACGTCGGGCTCCCTGCATGGAGCCTGCTTCTCCCTCTGCCTGTGTCTCTGCCTCTGTGTGTGTGTGTGTGTGTGTCTCATGAATAAATAAATAAAATCTTAAAAAAAATTGCCACCAAGTAATATTAGTTAATATCATATATACACACAAATCACACACATATACACACATGTACACATATGCAGAACTGACATTCAAGTAGAAGGAACCTGGTCAAAATAATATTAGAATAACTAATAAATAAAATTAAGAACAAAACTATAAAGTTATTATAATTAAATTTTTGAAATATTTATCTGAACATATTTTAAGGAAAGTTTACTTAAACATCAATACAAAGATAAATACAGAAATGATTGGTGAATTTATTAATACAAAATTGGTGATGTTCAGTATATCAGACATACAACAAAAATACTAAGAGAGAGGAAACAATGGGAGGCCTTCCCTAAATGTTTCAAAATTACCCCCAAACAAGAGTTTCTATGCCTTGCCCAGGACTTTGGAAGGGCTTCTGCAAGTAAGGGCCCCATAACCCTTAGAACATTGCTTAACACATAATTACAGTTATATATAACAGCAATATGATAACGATGGTGGTGATGATGGTGATGGTGGTGGTGGTGGTGGCAGTATTGGGGAAGTTGATGATCACTGTGATGATGATGATAATCATGACTATGGTTGTGATGATATTGATGATGATGATGTATGCAAAGAGGAGGCATAGAAGAGAATTCAGCAGCTAAGTAAGATAACTAAATTTTCCTCCCACTTAAACTTTTCTCTGAAATCCCAACTACCATTATTTCAAGTTATTGCATGCATCTTCAGAAGACTAAGGTTAATTTAAATGTAAATGTGTTTTACTGAAAATGTTACATATAAAATTATCAACACATTCGTGTTGATTTATTTGTGGAAGGGAGGATACAATGGGAGGCCTTCTACATTAGAAATAAGAATGGAATTTTGTAAAAGGAGAAGTCAGGTAGAAGGGAGTTGAGAGAATGCTCCTGATTTATTCTGCAGCTTCTTCAAAGGTGAGCAGTGTAGCACTGGGGAAGTTATTTAACATTACAATGCTCAAATCAGTCCAGAACAGGATTAACATTAAATGGAAAATAAAAGTAGAAGTCCTATTGAGCCTATTGGTGTGCAATAAATAGAAGCCATAATTTGTTACTGTTATTATTGTTTTTAGAATTATGGCATAGGGAGATCAAGTGGTGGAATATGAATCTCAGTGACCACTTTCCCACAAAAGCAGTGAAAATACTGGCACAGCAACCAAAACCAGCCATTTTAGAGCACCATAAATTAATCAAAACCACAGGAAAAAAAGGAAAATTGTCTATTAAAGAGAAACTTCTGAATTTCAGAAAGACAACAGAGTCTGTACATATCACTATTCCCTTTCTCTCTGCCTCTCTGCCTCTCTGCCAGCTCATTGGCATGGTAGTTGTAAAAGATGTGCAGACTCACAATGAATGGAGAGCATAGACCTCTTTGGATACTCTGTTGAGAACTTTATCCCAAGAGTACTGTCAATATTTTGTCAAAACGAACAGTACTTGAAAATTTTCATTCCCTAAGTGCTGTGGCCACTTGATTTGACTCAGAGCTCTGCTCATCTAAAAAAATAAATTTAAGAAGTAGTATCACCAGGGCATTATAGAAAAAAATGGAAATATTCTGACAATGTTATATCTGCCTAAGTGTAATATCAGTTAGTACAAACAAAAGACCAAGCCAAAAAAGAAAAAAAATAATTAAAGCAAGACCTAGATACAGGGAACTTTGAAAACCTCCAGCAAATTCCTAAGGATCTATGTGCAGGGTTGTGTGCATGCCAAGAAAAGACCTAGGAAAAAATATCTCAGTCACTCACCTCCAGCTTTGATAAATTGTGAAAGCAGAAAATTAAAGCTAAAGCTGTCGAAAGTTTGAAGTCATGCCTTCACACACAGATTTCCTTGGCAAAGGTAGAAAGAAAAAACAGGCAAGGCATTTAAGGAAACATTCTGGCTGATTATTGGCTGGCCACGAAATTATAACAAACCAAAGGTGAACTCTAGGAGACCATGCTTGAGAACAAAAATAAGAACATAAAATCAACAACAACATAAAGCTAGCAGAGAACTCAGGGACTACATACTGTGGGGAATACAGATTTACTAACTAATCTGGAAGAGTCACTAAGGAAATAAACAATAAGAAGAAAAATAAGAACAAAACCCAAAACCCAGGAACAACCATAACCCCTGGAGTGGAGAGAGGGTTGTGATATTAGAGTTTTTACAATAAATTATCTAAAATGTTTGGCTCCAATGAAAAATTACAAAACCTCCAAATAAACAGGAAATCACTGTGCCTCTCATGAATAAATAAAATAAAATCTTTAAAAAAAGAAACAGGAAATCACATCACATACACAGGAATAAAAACTGTAAATAGAATAATCCTTGAAGAATCCCAGATGTCAGATATACTAAGCAGACTTTAAGTCAGGTATTCTACATGCATTCAAAGAACTAAAATAAATCATGTCCAAGGAATTCGAGGCAAGGAAAGTCTGACAACTAGGTGTCCTTGAATAGAGAATATCTGTAAAAATAAATTATTAAAAAGAAATCGATTCCAATTCTGGAGTTGAGAAGTACAATGACTGAAATAAAAGATTCGCTAGCCAGCTACAAACAACAGATTTGAGGAGTCAGAAGAAAATATCAGCAGACTTGAAGGTAGGCCAGTAAAGATTATTTAGTAAGAGGAACAAAATGAAGACTGAATGGATAAAGATGTGTAGAAACCCATACACCAGTGACACATCATGAAAATTACCAATATACATTTAATGAAAGTCTCCGAGGATAAAAGCAGAGAAATAAGGCCAAAATTATTTGAAAAAGTAACAACCAAAAGAAGCTCAGCAAACTCCAATGAACTCCAAGAAATCCATACCTATCCACAGGAGAGTCAACTTGACAATTTCTCATCAGAAGACAGGTAACAGTTTCAAAATGTTGGAAAAAAAGGAAAAAAGGAAAAAAGACTGTCAAGCAGTAATTCTATAACTTGCAAAATTCTTCTTCAAAAATGCAGGAGAATCAGAAGATAAGCCATAGAATGGCAGAAAATATCTGTAAAACATATGCCTGATAAAAGACTTGACCCAAAATATACAGATGATTCTTAAGACTCAACAATATGAAAACATATAACCCAGTAAATAAATAAGAAAAAAAATCTGGATACCTCACCAAGAAAGACATATATGGCCAATAAACCCAGCAAAGATGTTCAATATCTTCAGTAATTAAGGAAATGCAAATTAAATAGCAATGTACTACTTCACAACCCTTATATGATTATTATAAAGACAGATATTAGCAAATGCTGGAGATGATATGGAGAAATTGGAAACCTCATACATTACTGGTAGTGTTTTAAAGTATAGCCTTGAAAAACAGTCTAACAGTTCCTCAAAAATTTTAAATAGAGAGTAAACTCATGCCTTAACAATGTCACTCCTATTTATGCACCCAAGCAAACTGAAAACTTAAGTCAGCACAAAATCTCATACACAAGTGTTCATAAATGTTGAGCAAGTGAGTGGGTAATACCATTATTTGCTTAGGTAGAAAAAAGGAGGAGAAACAAGTTTGGGTTAAGGGAAGTGAAATCTGCTTTGCAACAAGATGTGAATCTTTTTAAAAGCTTTCTTAAGGATCTGGGAGTCATATCTTTCAAATGTAATCAAGAAAGATAATATCCCAATCTCCTACTTTCTGTAGGAAGATAATACCCTAATTCAATGGGGGCCTTGCTCCAAGTTGCAAAACTACTTGTCATAAAAATATGTGAAGTCTTTGCTTATTTAAAAAGAAAACACTAATGTTCCATAACAGCATTATTCGTAAGAACATAGAAGTGACTCAAACAAACTACCTATCAACTGACAAATGGATAAGTAAAATATGGTATATTCATGTAGTGGGATGTTACTGGGTAATGAATAAGAACAAAATACCAACAGGGACTACATATAAGCGAATCTTGAATACAATATACTAAGTGAAGGACATCAGTTCAAAAGATAACATGTCTGATTCCACTTATATGAAATGTCCAGAACATGCAAATCTATAGACAGAAAATTCTGTCTTGACATATTAATGGATGCCAAGAACTGGATGAGATAGGTGATGTGTTGCAATGTGTCTAAGGAAGGGGAATGGAGAGTGACAGCTAGTGGGTCTGGGGTTTCATTTTGGAATGATGAAAATATTCTAAAATTGGGATAATAGTGGTACCACTCTAAAAATATACTGAAAACTACTGAACTGCATATGTTTTATGTATGCAAATTGCACCTCAACAAAGCTATTTAATAAAACAAGTTAAAAATAAAGAATTATGGTGTAAAGTACTTTTTCTGATTATGATAGTCTAATAGGAAAATAAAACAGGATAGTGGCTTATGACCAAGTAAAATGTTTGGTTACTTCATAAAAATGTCTGGGCCTGAGTCTTAGTGCCTTGATATCAATATTAATATCTCAGTAATGGTGACAATAATTTCACAGAACAATACACAATCAGAAAACATGGGACATATCTGTGTTCTATTTTAGCCTTTGAATGAGGGAGCCAATTTAGCACTGATAAGAAAGGGAAAATACCAAGAAGACATATTGTCTTTAAGAGTTTTGCAAACTGATCTCTGCAATGTCTAATTAGAAATTTCCAACCACTTTATTAACATGTTTGTAGAAGTATGCACTTTTAATATTCAGGAGGTTAGTGAATACATTTCCTCCTACCAGTTATGCAATCAGTGTCTATATGAATCATGAAGGTCTAATAATACCAATGCTGTCATGTATTGGGTGACAACATGGGATCCAGGCATGCCCCAGGGAGCAGACCTGACCATAGAGCTTGGAGACAGTACAGTACTCCAGAAAGGAAGTTGTTGTCCCAGAAGTGGGGATCCAGGAGTTGAGAAGCAGTCATTAGGACAATTGGGGAGAGATTGGGGTCCTAGTAACAGCACCTGTCCATGACACCTGTCTCTGGGTAGGTTGCCACACTAGGCTTATGGCAGCAGAAACACACCAGCATCTTGCTTCCTAGAGTAATGAATGAGAATAAGCACTGGTCTCTAATAATGGTCAAAGCTCACGGATCTGAACTAGAGACTGATATCAGAACAGGACTGAAAGTCAGTGGACTTCTGGAATCCTGGAGTGATTGCCTTATTAAATTTGTCTTTCCTAAGATCTGAATGGACTAAATTATGGGGAAGGGTGAATGTGTGATAGATGTAGGCTGGGTGGTTAGATTTCAGAGTCTGGGAACTAGTGACACTCTGACCAGCATTTCTACTCTTTGAAAGTTGACCACAGCCTATGGTGACTGAAAGTGGCTCTCCAAGGCTAAAGAAATAAAGACAGTATCACCCTTATATGCTGTGCCCACACAAATAATGACCAGGCTTATGACTGTGAACATTTTGCTGATGCAGATTTACAGCAGGAACTCTTTGGGTTGAGAGGCCTTTACTAATTAACCTTTGAGTTTTAGTGTTTTTGAGGAAATTTTGAGAATAAATACAGCCTAAAATTTTAACCTCTGTTCATGATCAGAATTATAATTTTGACTTTTATAATTTTTTATTTTATTAACCTATTTTATTTTATAATTTTTCTGTTTTATAAACCTATATTTTCAAGTGTTTGTTATTTGTTCTGTATTTTCAGATGGCTATCCTAAAGAAGAAATGATTTATAGATGGAGAAAAAATTCAGTTGAGGCAGCTGATCAGAAATCATGGCGGCTTTATCAGTTTGACTTTATGGGCCTCAGAAACACAACAGAAATCGTAACAACATCTGCAGGTAGGATTTAATTTAAGGAAGCATGACTTGCAAAAAAATCTGACTTTTTTCCTCTGATGCCTGAGGCACAATCATGCCTTTAATGTAGAATTCCATTATGTGTGTGTTTTAACTAATGATATTAGGGCAAGCATATACATCAGTGATGTTTGAGGCAAAGCAATGGATTCAATACTGAAGTTTTTAAAATTTTTTAATTGGGATGAAAAAAGGATCATGAGAAATGTCTTATATTTTTAAATAAGGACTGTGCATCATGTCAATAAACTTAACTAGAATTCCCACAAGTGACCATATTTCTATAAACTGCTTTTTACTAATGGCTAATGATGAGAGTTCTACAACTTTTCACATACATAATAAGAATAAAATATTGTTAAGACTCTGTGCATAAAAGAAGCTGGTGTGAAATGTCCTTTGAGTTTTAATTTCCAGCTTCTTTCTTTGCTCTAAACTTTATTTTGAGCTTTGTATTTCTTCTCCAATTTATTGAACATAATAATTATCCACCAATTTGATTTTACTAAGTGGTCATTATATACATAGTATGAAGTATATGATTAGATGAAAAGAGATGTTTCATCTATTAGTGTATTTGAATGCTTTGGGGATTTTGTTCTGTTTCATAGGGTTTTTTTCTTTGTTTTTGAGTGTTTAGTTATTCCTATGATCCACTATTTTGCAACTAATTTCTTTTGCCAGAGTGTGGGGGTACAGATGGATTTAGAGCTAGCTTTCCTACTGATCAGATTGTTAATATGAAGAGTTTACTGGCTCTTAACACTCCATAACAATTTGTTTCACTGACGACTAAGATGTAAACTTTGATAATCAGTGGTAAATATCTTTAAAAGATAGTTTGAATTCTTTATAGAGTTGTAAAATATAGAACATTTACATGTTAAGAAAAGTCTGAAAAGCTATCTGATTCGCAGAGAAAAGGAAAACTTCCCTATAGACGTCATGGCGGTAAAGGTGAGAAATGCCATCCATATTTAAATATTAAGCAATGATAAGGTTAAAAGAATAGAAGATCATAATTTATTTAAATAATATGTGGAGGCAGTAAGAAGGGAAGTGTTTTGGAGAAAATTTTTCCCAATTATGAGTCACCTACATTAAGAATGTGGTTTTGCTCCCTGAAAGGTTAAAATGCACTAGCAGACCTTTAGGTATAAGGCATTGTATACATATGCCACATCTTTATCCATTCATCTTTCGATGGACACTGAGGCTCCTTCCACAGCCATTAGAAACAATGAATACCCATAATTTGCTTCAATGTGGATACATCTGGAGGGTATTATGCTGAGCAAAGTAAGTCAGTCAGAGAAGGACAAACATTATATGATTCATTCAACCTAACCAAAGAGGTAAAGTATCTATCCCCTAAAAACTACAGAACACTTCTGAAAGAAATTGAGGAAGACACAAAGAGATAGAAAAATATTCCATGCTCATGGATTGGAAGAATTAATAATGTGAAAACGTCAATGTTACCCAGGGCAATTGACACATTTAATGCAACCCTTATCAAAATACCATGGACTTTCTTCAGACAGTTGGAACAAATCATCTTAAGATTTGTGTGGAATCAGAAAAGACCCCGAATAGCCAGGGGAATTTTAAAAAAGAAAACCATAGCTGGGGGCATCACAATGCCAGATTTCAGGTTGTACTACAAAGCTGTGGTCATCAAGACAGTGTGGTACTGGCACAAAAACAGACACATAGATCAATGGAACAGAATAGAGAACCCAGAAGTGGACCCTCAACTTTATGGCCAACTAATATTCGACAAAGGAGGAAAGACTATCCATTGGAAGAAAGACAGTCTCTTCAATAAATGGTGCTGGGAAAATTGGACATCCACATGCAGAAGAATGAAACTAGACCACTCTCTTGCACCATACACAAAGATAAACTCAAAATGGATGAAAGATCTAAATGTGAGACAAGACTCCATCAAAATCCTAGAGGAGAAAACAGGCAACACCCTTTTTGAACTCAGCCACAGTAACTTCTTGCAAGATACATCCACGAAGGCAAAAGAAACAAAAGCAAAAATGAACTATTGGGACTTCATCAAGATAAGAAGCTTTTGCACAGCAAAAGAAACAGTCAACAAAACTGAAAGACAACCTACAGACTGGGAGAGGATATTTGCAAATGACTTATCAGATAAAGGGCTAGTATCCAAGATCTATAAAGAACCTGTTCTGGGAATTTAAAAAAAAAATAGTGAAAGAGAATAAAGGGGAAAGGAGAGAAAATGAGTGGGAAATATCAGAGAGGGTGACAGAACATGAGAGACACCTAATTCTGGGAAACGAACAAGGGATAGTAGAAAGGGAGGTGGGCGGGGGGTTGGGGTGACTGGGTGATGGGCACTGAGGGGGGCACTTGACGGGATGAGCACAGGGTGTTATGCTATATGTTGGCAAATCGAACTCTGATAAAAACATATACAAAAAAAAAAAAAGATGTGGATATTCCTGGCACAGACTGTCATCCTCTCTGGGCTCGGACCTAGTTTGCAGGGACATGGCTAAATGCACCAAGAAATCAGAATTGTGGGTAAATACAAGACCTGTTATGGTGCCTCCCTCAGGAAAATGGTGAAGAAGATTGAAATAAGTCAGCACACCAAGTGCATTTGCTCCCTCTATGACAAAACCAGGATGAAAAGATGAGCTGTGGGCATCTGGCACTGTGGCTCCTGCATGAAAACCATAGCCAGTGGTGCCTGGACCAACGGCACCACTTCTGCCATCACAGTGAAGTCCGCCATCAGGAGACTGAAGGAGTTGAAAGACCAGTAGAAGTTCCACCATTTGAAAAATGGCTAGCCTATAATAAATGGGTTAATTACATAATAAAAAAGATACGAAGGTTCCTAAAAAAGTTAGACATAATACTATCATATGACCCAACAATTGCTCTACTAGGTATTTACTCAAAGGATACAAACACAGCAATTTGAAGGGGCACATGCATTCCAATGTTTATAGCAACAATGTCTACAATAGCCAAAATATGGGAGAGCCCAGATGTCCATTGACAGACGAATGGATACAGAAGATGTGGGTACACACACACACACACACACACACACACACAGTAGAATATTACTCAGCCATCAAAAAAGTAAAATCTTACTATTTGCACTGATATGGTGGGAGCTAGTGTATTATGCTAAGTGAAAACAGTCAGAGAAAAACAAATACCACATTATTTCACCCATATGTAGAATTTAGGACACAAAACTGATGAACAGGGGGAAGAGAAGGAAAAAAGTACCTTTAGGTGTAAGGCAGCCCAAAAGTGGCTAACTAAATAAGGGGATAATGTTCTAGCATTTAAATGCCAAATGTCGATGCTGGATTTTTTCTTTCTTGGTATTCTCTGAAAGCTGATGTTAAAGGATAGACACTGCAAAGGCAAGTAAAACACAACTGCCATGGGGTTTTGAAATTGAATATAAGAATACCAGCACAGGGAAACAGAGGGGCCTGTGGAGTCAAGGTAATAGTATGAGGAATTATGTGCTAGGTGATACTTTAACCAGACAGAGAACTGGTTCCAAACTCAGATTCAGCTACTTGCTGCTGGAAAATCAATACTCAAGAGACATGTGATGGTGGGAGAAGGAAGTTTGCTTTATTCAGGAAGCCAGCAGCCAGGAAGATGGTGGACTAACATCTCAAAGATCATCTTTTCTGTCCAGGTGAAGCTGGAAGGTTTTAAAGGGAAAGACATAGGAAAAGGGAGGGGAGCTCCATCCAGGAGAAGCAGGTGCCTGGTGGCTAGTTCTCTGTGCACAGGATCCTAAATATATTTGCTGGCATCAGTGGCAGTTGTTTTCAAATGTAGTCAAGCCTTATCTTCTGGGAAAGTTTGGTCCTTCACTCCTCAAAGTCAGTGGTCTGCAAATTCCAAGGAAAGTAAGTTCGTTCTGCTACATTTTAAAGAACACAAACAAGGAGTACATAAGCTTGAAGCAAGTTAACCCTTCAGATGGATTGGAGTGCTGTTAAATTACTGTGGGTTTACAAAACAACATGGAAACATTCACTGGCAGCAAGGAGCTTTTGGTCTAGAAAAACATGATAGATATGAGAGACTTATGAACAAACTAAGAGTTTATACACCAGCATAGCAAATAGACATTATATTAAGTGAAATTGTAAGAAAGATGGAAGCAATGTTTAGGACAGTCCTTTATGAGTAAGAAATGACTGTTTTCCAGGATTTTATTTTGTCATTCTTTTTCCACGAAGTCAATGAATATATTGGCAGTGATAGATGAATGTTCTCCATATGCTCCTCTTCTATTTTTATACGAAACTTCTCCCATTTTTATAAGAAAATTCACATTATATTGGATCTTATAAATCGTTCCTTCTCCTTTAGAAAATAAGCAAAAGGGATCTGCCTTTGGCTCAAGGTGTGATCCTGGAGTTCCGGGATCGAGTCCCACATCCGGCTCCCTGCATGGAGCCTGCTTCTACGTCTCTGCCTCTGTGTGTGTGTGTCTCATGAATAAACAAATAAAAGCTTTTAAAAAAGAAACTAAGAAAAAAATATATGCTAAAGAAATTAATCTGTATAAAAAACACCTTAAACTTGCTTACCTGTAATAAATAGATACTGTTTGAAGATGGGAGTGAGATGTAAATGATGGATTTTTCACTCTTTGTTTCTAAACTTCTCATGGGCCCAAGGTAGTCACCATCCTCCCATGCCTGTCTTTAGAAGCCTGGAATATTCTATGGCATTTCCCCAGTGGAAAATCATGAAATCATTAAAATCACTCTTTTTTTAAAAATTTTTTAATAATAAATTTATTTTTTATTGGTGTTCAATTTGCCAACATACAGAATAACACGCAGTGCTCATCTCATCAAGTGCCCCCCTAAGTGCCAATCACTCAGTCACCCCCACCCCCTGCCCTCCTCCCCTTCCACCACCACTAGTGCGTTTCCCAGAGTTAGGAGTCTTCATGTTCTGTCTCCCTTTCTGATATTTCCTACCCATTTCTCCTCCCTTCCCTTCAATTCCCTTTCACTATTATTTCTATTCCCTAAATGAATGAGAACATATAATGTTTGTCCTTCTCTGATTGACTTGTTTCACTCAGCATAATACCCTCCAGTTCCATCCACGTCGAAGCACATGGTGGGTATTTGTCATTTCTAACGGCTGAGTAATATTCCATTGTATACATAGACCACATCTTCTTTATCCATTCATCTTTCGATGGACACCAAGGCTCCTTCCACAGTTTGGCTATTGTGGACATTGCTGCTAGAAACATCGGGGTGCAGGTGTCCCAGTGTTTCATTGCATCTGTATCTTTGGGGTAAATCTCCAGCAGTGCAATTGCTAGGTCGTAGGGCAGGTCTATTTTTAACTCTTTGAGGAACCTCCACACAGTTTTCCAGAGTGGCTGCACCAGTTCACATTCCCACCAACAGTGCAGGAGGGTTCCCCTCTCTCCACATCCTCTCCAACATTTGTGGTTTCCTGCCTTGTTAATTTTCCCCATTCTCACTGGTGTGAGGTGGTATCTCATTGTCGTTTTGATCCGTATTTCCCTGATGGCCAGTGATGCAGAGCATTTTCTCATGTGTGTGGTGGCCATGTCTATGTCTTCCTCTGTGAGATTTCTGTTCAAGTCTTTTGCCCATTTCATGATTGGATTATTTGTTTCTTTGGTGTTGAGTTTAATAAGTTCTTTATAGATCTTGGAAACTAGCCCTTTATCTGATACGTCATTTGCAAATATCTTCTCCTATTCTGTAGGTTGTCTTTTAGTTTTGTTGACTGTATCCTTTGCTGTGCAAAAGCTTCTTATCTTGATGAAGTCCCAATAGCACCCAAAAGCATAAGATACCTAGGAATAAACCTAACTAAAGAGGTAAAGCATCTATACCCTAAAAATTATAGAACACCTCTGAAAGAAATTGAGGAAGACACAAAGAGATGGAAAAATATTCCATGCTCATGGATTGGCAGAATTAATATTGTGAAAATGTCAATGTTACCCAGGGCAATTTACACATTTAATGGAATCCCTATCAAAATACCATGGGCTTTCTTCAGAGAGTTAGAACAAATTATTTTAAGATTTGTGTGGAATAAGAAAAGATCCCGAATAGCCAGGAGAATTTTTAAAAAGAAAACCATAGCTGGGGGCATCACAATGCCAGATTTCAGGGTGTACTACAAAGCTGTGGTCATCAAGACAGTGTGGTACTGGCACAAAAACAGACACATAGATCAATGGAACAGAATAGAGAATCCAAAAGCGGAACCTCAACTTTATGGTCAACTAATATTCAACAAAGCAGGAAAGACTATCCACTGGAAGAAAGACAGTCTCTTCAATAAATGGTGCTGGGAAAAGTGAACATCCACATGCAGAAGAATGAAACTAGACCACTCTCTTGCACCATACACAAAGATAAAGTCAAAATGGATAAAAGATCTAAATGTGAGACAAGATTCCATCAAAATCCTAGAGGAGAACACAGGCAACACCCTTTTTGAACTCGGCCACAGTAACTTCTTGTAAAATCACTCTTTTGCACACTCCCTCCCTTTTGCTCCCTTTCCCCTTTTCCTTCCACACAGCCAACCATAATGAAACACAGGTTTCTACCCACTCAACACCACAACCATGCATCATTACAGGGTAAAAATAATAATAAATTAAAGCACACTATTTCCATCACTGCTGTCTTTTGAAGTTGTTGCCATGAATTTCAAGAGAGTCTTCAGGTTTTCATGCTGTAGTATGTGCTAGTCCAGTGTTTCTCAATCTTTTATTTATTATCATCTCTCCTATGGAGTCTTAGGTATTTTTTAATCACCTCCCTTAGAAATGCTTGTATATGTTTTCATATATTATGGCCTTTTGGAGGGCTACACAGCAATATCAAAGATTTGTCACTTCCCTTCCAAAAAAGAATTTTCACTCCCATAGGAATAAATATCACTTCCATTAAAATGCAAACTCTGTTTATTCTTTAACTTTCCTAGGTGGCAGGTTCCCATTTTGTTCTTGGCCCCAATCTCTGACAGCAACACCTTTACTTTCCACTAGTGATCTTGCTCCTCACTGTTCCTAGAATCTTGAGGAAATCTGAAAGCATCCAATCTTTGCCCACTGATTGCAATTACTCCCTCATTGTATTGCAGATGTGCTCCCATTCTACCCCCATGTACACCAGATCCTGTTCCTTCCCCTACACAAGAGATTGCTCCAACACATCTCTCTCTCACACTTATGCCATTTTTTTTTTTTTTGCTCTACTGGATCATTACTACCATCTCCTTAAAAATAGGCTTTTATTTCACTATTTTTTAAAATTGTTTCAGTTAGGTCTTCAGTATGCAGCAAGTGACATACACAAACTGGCTAATTAGAAGTTAATGAAGGGAAGAAACTATTTACAATCTTTCTGGCAGTGTTTATGACATATTGCAATAAGGCATTGTGATAGGCAGAATAATGGCTCCCAAAGATGTCCATTTTTTTTAATCCCCAGAATCTGTGTGTACATCATGTTGCATGATAAAGGACGATTAAGGTAGCAGATGGAATTAAGGTTGGTAGTCAGCTGACTTTCAGATGTAGAGGTTATCTTGAATTATCTAGGTGGGTTCAGTGTGAAAGAGGGAGACAGAAGAAAAGAGAAAGAAATGTGACTGCAGAAGAAACTCACAGAGAGGTACAACTTTGTTGGAATTGAAGATGGACGAAAGGGCCACCAGCCAAGGCAAGTGGGGGTTGCAGAAGCAGGAAAGAGCGAAGAAATGAATTCTAGAACCTCTAGAAGGTATATGGCCCTCTTGACATCTTAATTTTAGCCAAGCAAGATATGTGTCAGACTTCTAACCTAAAGAACTAAACATAACAAATTTTTGTTGTTTCAAGCCACTAAGTGTGTTATCCTTTGTTAAAACAGCAATAGGAAACTAATATAGACATGTTGCAGTAATCTCAAGCTAGTGGTATTGGGAGGCTTTTGCCACTTAGCTAAAGAGGCAAGAAGTGAGAGTGGTTACTGGAATCTGGAGAATTAGTTGCAGTGAGAGGGCTGCATGACAGCTGGAATCACTTTCAGCAGAGAATCCAGCCAACCTGCAGCACAGGGGCAGGAAAGGAGCTTTAGGATATTTGCCTTAACCTCTTTCACATCACAATATCTGTTCTGTCTCCCCAGGGGCCTGAAGCCGAGGCTCAGGGAACTGGTATGGTGTGGTCCAGGCAGAAGCTTCCTGGGCATAAAGTAGGTAGAAAAGGGTAGAAAGTAGGTATGGAGGGGCAACAGAAGGTGCCCAATACAATGTTATTCCAGTCCTCCTTCTGTTCTTCCCCAAGCTACTGCCCCATTTGTGCTCTTTGCAGAAAACTCTTCTAAACAGTCATCCAGTCTCACTGACCTTCATGCCATTCTATTGAGCTCATCCCAGCCAGGCTTTCCTTTTTTACTCCTCCACCAGTGCTGCTCTCAGTAAGGTCACCAAGGACCTCTACAGTGCTAAACCTTCTCCTTTCACCATGGCTTCTCTTCCATTGGCTTCCAGGCTTGTCTTGCTTGTCCTCCTCCTGATGTTTCTTCTTCTGTGTTTTTGTGTTGGACCTCCATCTTCTCCACCTTCTTTTCATCTGGGAGTGCCCCAGGACTCTGTTTTCTATCTGTGCTCACTTGTCTGTGAGTTTCATCCAGGCTTCTACAGTATTATCTCCAAAATTTACATCTCCAGGTCCAAATCAAACATCTTATAAATCCCAGCCTTCTGGACCCAAATGCTTGTTCAAGACCTCCTCTGTGTCCCAAACTCATGCTCATGGGCTATTCCATCTGGAGTCTTTCCCTACCAGATGATGCCCCTCCATCTCTTCATTTTCTCAGGCCCAAACTTCATGAACATCAACTCCTCCCTTTTTTTATTTTATTTTTTATTTTTTATTTTTTTGTTTTTTTTTTTCTCCTCCCTTATTTTACACATCAAATCCAAAATAAACACCAAATGCTTTTGACTATATCTTCAAAATATTCTCAATAAGAAATGGCTTCTACCAATTTAATTGCTACTATCCTAATCTAAGTCACCATTATCCCTTTCCTTGGTTATAGCATTAGCCCCTTATTTACTCGTTTGATTCTAGACTTGCTTACCTATTGTCCTACTACAAAGTGGTGTTTCATTAGGATTTCTGCATGACTGACTTCCTATGTTCTGTAAATCTGTGCTCAAAAATCACCTTCTCGGGATCCCTGGGTGGTGCAGGCGGTTTTGGCGCCTGCCTTTGGCCCAGGGCGCGATCCTGGGAGACCCGGGATCGAATCCCACGTCGGGCTCCCGGTGCATGGAGCCTGCTCTTCCCTCTGCCTGTGTCTCTGCCCTCTCTCTCTCTCTCTCTGTGACTATCATAATAAATAAATTTTTTAAAAGTTTTAAAAAAATCACCTCCTCATTGAATCCCATCCTCTGGGCAATCTCTGCCTTCACTAATTGATAAAATATGTCATACAATTTATGTATTTATTATGTTTTATCTTCTGTTGTGTTACATAAAGGGGTTATTGTCTATATTGCTAACTATTGTGTGAGACATGGTAGACTGTGCTTGGTTCCTAGTGATGTCCTACTAAATAAATTAGAAAAGAAATATTTGAGTCAATAGATCAGTCAGGAGGAATATGTGAGTCTAGACAAGAAATCGTGAGCATTGACTCAGAAAGGGGCAATAAGAAGGAAAAAGGAGTATTATATTTAAACGACTTTCTGTCAGTCAAATGAGCAAATCTAGTAGTGATGTATATATGGAATAAGGCAAATACATTAAAAACAAAGGGAAATGAAGTAATGCACATTGGAGCAATATGTGATCACATCGGTAAAACAAGATTGTACAGGTGTTGGAGGGAATTTTGAGATTGGCTTAGATATTCTGAAGGAAAATTCTCATTAAGTTTCTTCAATGGCAGATGTGACTCCAAATTTAGTAGGCTTATCTACTAGATAATGAGAGCTGAACAAGTTGATGTCCATGTTTTGTAGTAGAGTCATGCTGGAAGAGTGCCTATAACTAGTCACAACCAGAGGGTGATACCCATAAGAACAGATCTAGCTTTTGGAATAATGCCTGTTTGAGATGGATCTCTCCCTGATTGTCCCAGCCTGTGAAGTTAGTTGCCTGAAAGTAATACACTGTTGGAGTTTATGCGCACTTTCAGGGAGATTCCTGGCATCTTACCCTGTGCAATTTCAATTCTGGCATCTGGCTGTAAGGCTGTAAGTGAAACATTTTTCCCTAAAGATCTATAAAGCAGTTTAGTGATTGGGCAGTTTCAAATATAGCACAATGAGCTGGATGACCTTAACTATAATAATTGGCAGCTAGTTTATAATATGCCAATTATTATTTTTAAATGTTTTACATAAACTAATCATTGGGACTTCATAATGCCCACACATTATTATTGTTAAGGAACTCAAAGCTCATCAAGATAAAGTAATGTGCCCACAGGAAGTTATTGGTGGAACTGGAGTGCTTCAAAGCCCATTCAAACTGCCCTTGCCATAGAACCCAAGACAAGACTTATGGGCATGGGATGATTATGTTGCTAAGGGGTGTTAAATATAGGCAAAATGATTATTCTGTTAAAATATCATGACAGAAAACTCTAAAATATTTGGGAAGTGCTGGAAATGCTCATAATCAGTTGATTTCTTTTGAATATCTTTTATACAAACTTTGCTATGCCCCTTAAATGATTTTCAACTACTATTCTTAGATTTAATTATCTATTAATTTGTTTAGTTGCAAAAGGGTTCATGAAAAAGCTAAATGTGCTGGACACTTCTTGATCTTAAGGAGTCTTCAGGCTAGCCAGAAATACAAGGATTTAGAATTTAGTGAGAGAGGTGTCAATATAAATGAGTCCCACCAACTGCTGCAGGAGCACAGAGGTGAAGGAGAGCTTATTGATGGCGCTTCACATGTGGCTAAGTGTCTCAGCATGTCCTCATCATTTTCTATGGGTCATCAGTATACTACAAGCTACAACATCAGTGTTAGCAAAAGTGTTTCCTAACCACAGCAATAAATTAGGAAACACTGCATACTGCATTATTTTCCTGAAGATTCCAATATGTTTAAATACAAGGAAGGAACTGTGTTAAATAAGCCAGTCCTATATTTAATCCTGCACTTTTCAGATTCATTATACCAGAAAATACTTTTTTTTTCATGGAATATCAACAATTTCCTGGGCAGCATTATCACTTTGAGCATTTCATTTGCATATAATAATGTTGGTTTTTGGATTAGAAGACTAGTTGAGTACTAAATGTCATCATTGAGGGGAAAATGCAAAAAAAAAAAAAAAAAAAAAAAAGCTCCACAAAATCAGCATACTAGTCAATAATTGAGTTTTTTCCTTAGACAAATATGAATATTTACATGTGCTATTCATAAGTACTCTGAAAAAGAAAAGAAGAAATGCATTCGGCCATGGACAATTTTGCAGATTTATTTCTCATTTAAATTTTTATCATGGAGAATACTAATTTTCCTTCAAGTGACATTATTTTTACCAATACTATGGTCGATGAGAAAATTAGACTAAACCTGAATCACATTTTTAAATTTTTATAAACATAATCAATCTTTTGATAATTACAACCTACACCTATAACAAAACACTCTTTAAATGTAAAATATACTCCAATTCATATGATAATCTTTACTTGCACTGTTAGCCAATGATGGGCATTAACCACAGCATCAATACAAGTCTCACAGATTGTTGTTGATTATTGGCTGAATCCAGATTATGTGAACCAGGAAATCAATTCACTAGTAAAATGAATGTAAACAAAATAAAGTAAAAAACAAATTGTTCTTTTAGATATTTATTTGGCAATCACATTCCTGTGTTGTAATGTCTCCAAGTATGAAAACAAAGGCAAAAACAAACAAACAAACTGTTCCTGTAGGAGTTTACCAATGATAAAAAATAGGTTTTTATATGCTTAAGAGTATGTTGATAATTCAAGTGGGTTCATGTTATGCAGTGTCCACTCACACCATTCTTCACTTCACATCATCGTTCTAGGATTCCCAAAATGGTCTTACAAATATCATTGCTGTTTTGGGAGATCTAACCTGAGACCCTACTTCCTACTGAGGGAATTCCCAGGTAGCATATTCCTCTTTGCGTAGAGACTCAAGATTAATGGGTTTCCTATCCAATGTAATGGTTATGAAAAAGAAGTACTATGAGCTCTTTAAAGTCCTAAAGCATGACAAATGCCCAGGTGTGCCTTGTTGGTCAGCTTCTTCATAATCTTTTTTTGTATATATATTACAAACACTCATTCTTCATTTCTCTAAAGCTCAATTTGCAAAAAGAAAACTTAAACCTCTGGTTGCAGTTGAGGTTTCTAAGAAAGTGTAACAGGGATAAATGGGAAGGAGCATTTCTCATATATAACTGTGCAGAATCTCTGTGGATTCAAGATAACATGAGATGAGAGTGTGAAACTGGAGCCCCAAAGATGAGAAAGCATGCAGTACCTGCACACAACAGTGTGCTGTTCTGTAAGTGTTTCCTGGCCGTATACAGCTTAAATTTAGATGTCAACAATTAAGACAATATAATGAATATTCATGAAACACAGTTATGTGGCTAAGTGTGTCTGGCATTTGACAACATGAAGGGTCATCCACAGTGCTGTGATGGCATTTTAGAGGATCTCTGTTAGATAAATGTCTTTTTATAGACAAATGTCATTTCTTGTTTATAATTTCTTAACTCAAAATAATGATGAGACTAATATAAAATTACATATCTTTTTTTTCCAAGAAGATTAAAGCATTGGAGCATTATCTAACTGGTTCCCAGAATCACATTGAAGTTTGAAGAGGATAGATAATATCATTCCATGTTTTTAAACATGTATAAATAATTCTGTGGAACTTATCTGTGAAATGGAAACACATTGCAAAACCTCACAGTCATAAGGCCAGGTGTCCAGTAGCTCTGTGTTGCCAACACCAAGTACTTTGAGGTGGACAGTCTTCATTATTGACTCACATCAAGGAACATATAAAAGTACAATCTTCACTAACCCCAACATCCTTTGGGTGTGATCTTGGAGAGACACTTTTGTCTGACTGGTCTTAAGATACCAAGAATATAAAAATTATTATTTATATTACTCTGAGAATTTGATTTAAAATAATAAATATGTTTTTTTCCTAAATTTTGCAAACACCATTTAGGAGCGTGAGTGACTGTATTTCTTTCCTGAGGCTGTTGTGAGAGTAGCATGGAATGGTTTTTCACAGCTCTGGAGGTGGTAAGTCCAAATTCAAGATGTCACCAGGGTTGGTTCCTTCTGAGGACCATATAGGAGAATCTGTTCTAGGCCCCCCTGTCTTGGCTGGTAGATGATATTGTCTCTGTGTCTTCATGTCATCTTCTCTCTGTGCATGTCTGCCTGTATGTTAAAATTTCCTCTTTTGTATAAGAATACCAGTCATATTGGATTAGGGGTCCACCTTACTCTAGTCTGATCTCATCCTAACTAATTATATCTGCAATGGCTCTATTTCCAAATAAGGTCACACTCTGAGGTACTGTGTGTTAGGACTACAATAGCTTTTGAGGAACACAACTCAACCCATAACAAACCCATAACAGTAACCTAGAAAGTATCACCTACCATGAGAATTAGGGTTTCAATCAAATTTGAAAATGAGACTTTCTCTTTGTCCCAGACACATTCTTTTTTTTATTCGATTTCAATTTGCCAACATATAGCATAACACCCAGTGCTCATCCCATCAAGTGCCGCCTTCAGGGCCCATCACCCAGTCACCCCCACCCCCCACCCACCTCCCTTTCCACCACCCCTTGTTCATTTCCCAGAGTTAGGAGTCTTTATGTTCTGTCTCCCTCTCTGATATTTCCCACTTATTTTCTCTCTTTTCCTCTTTATTCCCTTTCACTATTTTTATATTCCCCAAATGAATGAGACCATATAATGTTTGTCCTTCTCCGATTGACTTATTTCACTCAGCATAATACCCTCCGGTTCCAACCATGTCGAAGCAAATGGGGGGTATTTGTCATTTCTAATAGCCAGACACATTCTTTATACTTAGATCAGTGTCCCCTTCTAAGTGGACTATTTGCATTGACTGTGAAGAAAGGCCATGGGCCAACAATGCTAGCATGTACTTGTGTGACCTGCTAATGGGCAGCCTTTTCATCACCTCGTAGATGGTAAGAAATTGAGGTTCCTAGGTCTCACATCAACCCTTTTAGATAAGAATTTTGGGGGGAGGATGCAAGAACTCTCCATTTCATACTCCTCCAAACACTCTCATGATATTGAAGGTTGGCATGCACTGGGTAGACCAGACAAGATTAGAGCTGGTGGATAAAAATTGCAGTGACATCAAAGCCAGTGAGGAATAATTTCCTACTATGATTTCTGACTGACTCAATGGTGTGCTGTATTTCTTATGTTACTAATGTTTTTGAACATTCTTTATATGAACATTCTTTTTATGCCTTCTTTAATTATTCCCCCATGGGTAGTTGCAGCAAATCTTCTCCTTTGTATTAGCCAAATGCCACATTGCAGAGCTAAAATCAGAAACTTTATATATAAACTTTATATATATGTCTAAATGCATAGGAACTATATTAAATTATAATAGGAACTATATCTACAGACATACTTATTAGATATTGCTGATTTGGTTCCCGAGCACCACAATAAAGCAAGTATCATAACAAGGGATTCAAATAATTTTTTTGGTTTCTCAGTGCATATAAAAGTTATGTTTATACTATTTTAGAGTCTATTAAGTGTACAGTAGCATTGTGTCTAAAAATAATGTGCATATCTTAATTTTAAAAATACATTATTGCCAAAAATACTGTCATCTGAGTTTTCAGCAAGGCATAATCTTTAGCTGGTGGAAGGTCCTACCTTGATGTTGATAGCTGCTGACTGATCAGGGTGGTTGTTGCTGAAGGTTGGGGCAGCTGTGGCAACTTCTTAAAACAAGAAAACCATGAAGTTTGCCACATAATTGACTCTTCCTTTCACAAACAATTTCTCTGCAGCATGCAATGCTATTTGATAGAATTTTACCCACAGTAGAATTTCTCTGAAAATTGAAGTCAATCCTCTGAAAACCTTGCCACTATTTTATCAACTAAGTGTATGTAATATCCTATATCTTTTTTTTTGTCATTTCAACAATATTCACACCATCTTTACCAGGAGTAGATTCTATCTTAAGAAACCACTTTTTGGTTGGGACACCTGGGTGGCACAGTCAGTTAAAATATCTGCCTTCAGTTCAGGTCATGATCCCGGGGTCCTGGGATCAAGCCTCACATTGGACTCCCTGCTCAGCAGGAAGCCTGCTTCTCTCTTTGCCATTTTCCCCACTTGTGCTTTCTGTCGCTCTCTCTATTTCTCTGTCAAATATATAAATAAAATATAAAAAAAAGAAGAAAGAAAAAGAGAAGAGAAAGAAAGAAGAAAGAAATAGAGAAAGAAGAAGAAGAGAAAGAAAGAAAGAAAGAAAAGAGAAAGAAAGAAAGAAAGAAGAAATAAGACTACTTCTCCCTGGCTCATCCACAAAAAGAAGCTCCTTATCCATTAAAGTTTGAAGCAATTCATTCACATCTTTGGCCCCACTTCTAATTCTAGTTCTCTGCCATTTTCACCACATCTGCAGTTACTTCCCACTGAAGTCTTGAACCTCCAACGTCATCCAGGAGGGTTGGAATCAACTTCTTCCAAACCCCTGTTCATGTTGATTTTTTTACCTCTTTCTATGAATCACTCGTGGTTTTTCTTTTATTATTATTATTATTATTATTATTATTATTATTATTATTTATTTATTCATGAGAGACAGAGAGAGGCAGAGACTCAGGCAGAGGGAGAAGCAGGCTCCATGCAGGGATCCTGATGTGGGTCTCGATGCTGGGACTCCCAGATCATGCCCTGAGCCAAAGACAGATACTCAACTGCTGAGCCATCCAGGCATCCCAAGATTTATTTATTCATGAGAGAGACACAGAAAGAGGCAGAGACATAGGTAGAGGGGAAAGGCAGGCTCCTTGCAAGAAGCCCAATGTGGGACTTGATTCCAGATCCCCAGATCACATCCTGAGCCGAAGGCAGACACTCAATCACTGAGCCACCCAGGTGTCCCGAATCACTCATATTCTTAATGGCATCTAGAATGGTGATTCCTTTTCAGAAGGTTTTCAATTGACTTTGCCCAGAACCATTAGAGAAATAATTATCTATGGTACTTATAGCCTTAGGAAATTTATTTCTTTAGTAATAAGACTTGAGAGTTGAAATGACTCCTTGAGTCATGGGCTGCACAGCAGATGTTATGTTAGTAAGCATAAAAAAATATTAATTTCATATATCTCTATCATAGAGCTCTTGAATGACCAGATACATTGTAATGAGCAGTATTTTTTGAAAAAAAAAAATCTTTCATGAGCAGTAAGTCTCAACAGTGGGCTTAAAATATTCATTAATCATGTTGTAAATAGATGTGCTATCACCCAGGCTTTGCTATTCCATTTATAAGAGCACAGGTAGAGTAAATTTAGCAGTTATTTTTCTGTAAAGTATGTATGTATGTATTTATTTATTTATTTATTTATTATTTATATTTATTTATGTAAGAGAGCAGAGCAAGGGGGAGAGGGAGACAGAGAATCTCAAGCAGACTCCCTGCTAAGTGTGGAGCCCAACACAGGGTTTGATCTCATGACCCCAAGATCATGACCTGAGCTGAAATCAAGAGTCTGATGCTTAACAAACTGAGCCACCCAGGCACCTTGATTTAATATAATTCTTAGGTGCCCTAGGATTTTTAAATAGTAAATGAATGTTGGTTTCAACTTAAAGTCACCAGCTGCATTAGGCTCTAGCAAGAGAGTCAGCCTGTCCTTTGAAGCTTTGAAGCCAGGCATTTACTTCTCCTCGCTAGCTGTGAAAGTCATAGAGTGTATCATAGTTTAACCACCTTCATTATCTTAGCTAGATCTTCTGGATAACTTGCTGCAACTTCTGCATCAGCACTTGCTGTTTCATTTTATTTTATTTCATTTTTTTTATTTCATTTTACATTATGGAGGTGGCTTCTTTTTCTTAAACCTCATGAACCAATTGCTGCTAGCTTCAGACTTTTCTTCTGCAGTTTCCTTGCCTCTCTCAGCCCTCATAGCATTAAGAGTTTTGCTCTGCAATAAGTTTTGGCTTAAGGGAATGTTGTAGCTATTTTGATCTTCTATGCAGACCACTAAAACTTTCTTCATATCAGCAATAAAGCTTTTTCACTTTCTTATCACTTGTCTGTTCACTAGAGTAGCAACTTTTAATTTCCTTAAAACTTTTTCTTTGCATTCACAACTTGGATAACTGGCACAAGAGGCTTAGCATTTGGCCTATCTCAGCTTTGACATGCCTTCCTTGCTAAGCTTAATCATTTCTAGCTTTCGATTTCAAGTGAGAGATTTATGATTCTTCTTTTCACATTAAATGTTAGAGGTCATTGTAGGGTTATTAACTGGCCTAATTTCAATATTGTTGTGTCTCAGGGAATAGGGAGACTTGAGGAGAGGTAAAGAGATGGGGAAACAGTTGGTGAAGCAGTCAGAACAACATGATATTTTTCAATTAAATTTGTTGTCTTATAAGGGCGCTGTTCATAGCACCTCAAAACAATTAGAATAGACATATCAAAGATCACTTGATCACAGATCACATTAATAAAAATAACAATTAAAAATTTGAAATATTGGGAGAATTACCAAAAGGTGACACAGAGACACAAAATGAGAAAATGCTGTTGGAAAAATGGTGCCACTATACTTGCTGGATGCCACAAACCTTTAATTTCTAAGAAATGCAATATCTATGAATGCAATAAAGCAAAGCTCAATAAAAGAAGGTATGCCACTGCTATTCAACATAGTACTAGAAGTCCTAGCCTCAGAAATCAGACAACAAAAAGACATTAAAGACATTCAAATTGGCAAAGAAGAAGTCAAACTCTCCCTCTTTGCATATGACATGATACTCTACATAGAAAACACAAAAGACTCCACGCCAAGATTGCTAGAACTCATACAGCAATTTGGCAGTGTGGCAGGTTACAAAATCAATGCCCAGATCAGTGGCATTTATATACACTAACAATGAGACTGAAGAAAGAGAAATTAAGGAGTCAATCCCATTTACAATTGCACCCAAAAGCATAAGATACCTAGGAATAAACCTAACCAAAGAGGTAAGGATCTATACCCTAAAAACTACAGAACACTTCTGAAAGAAACTGAGGAAGACACAAAGAGATGGAAATATATTCCCTGCTCATGGATTGGCAGAATTAATATTGTGAAAATGTCAATGTTACCCATGGCAATTTACACGTTTAATGCAATCCCTATC